>NC_091205.1:12618012-12681549 GCF_040958095.1 Procambarus clarkii | reverse complement strand
CTCTTTCACTTCTCTTTTTCTTGTCGCTCCTCTCTCTCTTTCACTTCTCTTTTTCTTGTCGCTCCTCTCTCTCTTTCACTTCTCTTTTTCTTGTCGCTCCTCTCTCTCTTTCACTTCTCTTTTTCTTGTCGCTCCTCTCTCTCTTTCACTTCTCTTTTTCTTGTCGCTCCTCTCTCTCTTTCACTTCTCTTTTTCTTGTCGCTCCTCTCTCTCTTTCACTTCTCTTTTTCTTGTCGCTCCTCTCTCTCTTTCACTTCTCTTTTTCTTGTCGCTCCTCTCTCTCTTTCACTTCTCTTTTTCTTGTCGCTCCTCTCTCTCTTTCACTTCTCTTTTTCTTGTCGCTCCTCTCTCTCTTTCACTTCTCTTTTTCTTGTCGCTCCTCTCTCTCTTTCACTTCTCTTTTTCTTGTCGCTCCTCTCTCTCTTTCACTTCTCTTTTTCTTGTCGCTCCTCTCTCTCTTTCACTTCTCTTTTTCTTGTCGCTCCTCTCTCTCTTTCACTTCTCTTTTTCTTGTCGCTCCTCTCTCTCTTTCACTTCTCTTTTTCTTGTCGCTCCTCTCTCTCTTTCACTTCTCTTTTTCTTGTCGCTCCTCTCTCTCTTTCACTTCTCTTTTTCTTGTCGCTCCTCTCTCTCTTTCACTTCTCTTTTTCTTGTCGCTCCTCTCTCTCTTTCACTTCTCTTTTTCTTATCGCTCCTCTCTCTCTTTCACTTCTCTTTTTCTTATCGCTCCTCTCTCTCTTTCACTTCTCTTTTTCTTATCGCTCCTCTCTCTCTTTCACTTCTCTTTTTCTTATCGCTCCTCTCTCTCTTTCACTTCTCTTTTTCTTATCGCTCCTCTCTCTCTTTCACTTCTCTTTTTCTTATCGCTCCTCTCTCTCTTTCACTTCTCTTTTTCTTATCGCTCTCTCTCTCTTTCACTTCTCTTTTTCTTATCGCTCCTCTCTCTCTTTCACTTCTCTTTTTCTTATCGCTCCTCTCTCTCTTTCACTTCTCTTTTTCTTATCGCTCCTCTCTCTCTTTCACTTCCTTTTTCTTATCGCTCCTCTCTCTCTTTCACTTCCTTTTTCTTATCGCTCCTCTCTCTCTTTCACTTCCTTTTTCTTATCGCTCCTCTCTCTCTTTCACTTCCCTTTTTCTTATCGCTCCTCTCTCTCTTTCACTTCCTTTTTCTTATCGCTCCTCTCTCTCTTTCACTTCCTTTTTCTTATCGCTCCTCTCTCTCTTTCACTTCACTTCTTTTTCTTATCGCTCCTCTCTCTCTTTCACTTCTCTTTTTCTTATCGCTCCTCTCTCTCTTTCACTTCTCTTTTTCTTATCGCTCCTCTCTCTCTTTCACTTCTCTTTTTCTTATCGCTCCTCTCTCTCTTTCACTTCTCTTTTTCTTATCGCTCCTCTCTCTCTTTCACTTCTCTTTTTCTTATCGCTCCTCTCTCTCTTTCACTTCTCTTTTTCTTATCGCTCCTCTCTCTCTTTCACTTCTCTTTTTCTTATCGCTCCTCTCTCTCTTTCACTTCTCTTCTTCTTATCGCTCCTCTCTCTCTTTCACTTCTCTTCTTATCGCTCCTCTCTCTCTTTCACTTCTCTTCTTATCGCTCCTCTCTCTCTTTCACTTCTCTTCTTCTTATCGCTCCTCTCTCTCTTTCACTTCTCTTCTTCTTATCGCTCCTCTCTCTCTTTCACTTCTCTTCTTCTTATCTCTCCTCTCTCTCTTTCACTTCTCTTCTTCTTATCTCTCCTCTCTCTCTCTTTCACTTCTCTTCTTCTTATCTCTCCTCTCTCTCTCTTTCACTTCTCTTCTTCTTATCTCTCCTCTCTCTCTCTTTCACTTCTCTTCTTCTTATCTCTCCTCTCTCTCTTTCACTTCTCTTCTTCTTATCTCTCCTCTCTCTCTCTTTCACTTCTCTTCTTCTTATCTCTCCTCTCTCTCTCTTTCACTTCTCTTCTTCTTATCTCTCCTCTCTCTCTCTTTCACTTCTCTTCTTCTTATCTCTCCTCTCTCTCTCTTTCACTTCTCTTCTTCTTATCTCTCCTCTCTCTCTCTTTCACTTCTCTTCTTCTTATCTCTCCTCTCTCTCTCTTTCACTTCTCTTCTTCTTATCTCTCCTCTCTCTCTCTTTCACTTCTCTTCTTCTTATCTCTCCTCTCTCTCTCTTTCACTTCTCTTCTTCTTATCTCTCCTCTCTCTCTCTTTCACTTCTCTTCTTCTTATCTCTCCTCTCTCTCTCTTTCACTTCTCTTCTTCTTATCTCTCCTCTCTCTCTCTTTCACTTCTCTTCTTCTTATCTCTCCTCTCTCTCTCTTTCACTTCTCTTCTTCTTATCTCTCCTCTCTCTCTCTTTCACTTCTCTTCTTCTTATCTCTCCTCTCCTCTCTTTCACTTCTCTTCTTCTTATCTCTCCTCTCTCTCTCTTTCACTTCTCTTCTTCTTATCTCTCCTCTCTCTCTCTTTCACTTCTCTTCTTCTTATCTCTCCTCTCTCTCTCTTTCACTTCTCTTCTTCTTATCTCTCTCTCTCTCTCTTTCACTTCTCTTCTTCTTATCTCTCCTCTCTCTCTCTTTCACTTCTCTTCTTCTTATCTCTCCTCTCTCTCTCTTTCACTTCTCTTCTTCTTATCTCTCCTCTCTCTCTCTTTCACTTCTCTTCTTCTTATCTCCTCTCTCTCTCTTTCACTTCTCTTCTTCTTATCTCTCCTCTCTCTCTTTCACTTCTCTTCTTCTTATCTCTCCTCTCTCTCTCTTTCACTTCTCTTCTTCTTATCTCTCCTCTCTCTCTCTTTCACTTCTCTTCTTCTTATCTCTCCTCTCTCTCTCTTTCACTTCTCTTCTTCTTATCTCTCCTCTCTCTCTCTTTCACTTCTCTTCTTCTTATCTCTCCTCTCTCTCTCTTTCACTTCTCTTCTTCTTATCTCTCCTCTCTCTCTCTTTCACTTCTCTTCTTCTTATTCTCCTCTCTCTCTCTTTCACTTCTCTTCTTCTTATCTCTCCTCTCTCTCCTTTCACTTCTCTTCTTCTTATCTCTCCTCTCTCTCTCTTTCACTTCTCTTCTTCTTATCTCTCCTCTCTCTCTCTTTCACTTCTCTTCTTCTTATCTCTCTCTCTCTCTCTTTCACTTCTCTTCTTCTTATCTCTCCTCTCTCTCTCTTTCACTTCTCTTCTTCTTATCTCTCCTCTCTCTCTTTCACTTCTCTTCTTCTTATCTCTCCTCTCTCTCTCTCACTTCTCTTCTTCTTATCTCTCCTCTCTCTCTCTTTCACTTCTCTTCTTCTTATCTCTCCTCTCTCTCTCTTTCACTTCTCTTCTTCTTATCTCTCCTCTCTCTCTCTTTCACTTCTCTTCTTCTTATCTCTCCTCTCTCTCTCTTTCACTTCTCTTCTTCTTATCTCTCCTCTCTCTCTCTTTCTTCTTCTCTTCTTCTTATCTCTCCTCTCTCTCTCTTTCACTTCTCTTCTTCTTATCTCTCCTCTCTCTCTCTTTCACTTCTCTTCTTCTTATCTCTCCTCTCTCTCTCTTTCACTTCTCTTCTTCTTATCTCTCCTCTCTCTCTCTTTCACTTCTCTTCTTCTTATCTCTCCTCTCTCTCTCTTTCACTTCTCTTCTTCTTATCTCTCCTCTCTCTCTCTTTCACTTCTCTTCTTCTTATCTCTCCTCTCTCTCTCTTTCACTTCTCTTCTTCTTATCTCTCCTCTCTCTCTCTTTCACTTCTCTTCTTCTTATCTCTCCTCTCTCTCTCTTTCACTTCTCTTCTTCTTATCTCTCCTCTCTCTCTCTTTCACTTCTCTTCTTCTTATCTCTCCTCTCTCTCTCTTTCACTTCTCTTCTTCTTATCTCTCCTCTCTCTCTCTTTCACTTCTCTTCTTCTTATCTCTCCTCTCTCTCTCTTTCACTTCTCTTCTTCTTATCTCTCCTCTCTCTCTCTTTCACTTCTCTTCTTCTTATCTCTCCTCTCTCTCTCTTTCACTTCTCTTCTTCTTATCTCTCCTCTCTCTCTTTCACTTCTCTTCTTCTTATCTCTCCTCTCTCTCTCTTTCACTTCTCTTCTTCTTATCTCTCCTCTCTCTCTCTTTCACTTCTCTTCTTCTTATCTCTCCTCTCTCTCTCTTTCACTTCTCTTCTTCTTATCTCTCCTCTCTCTCTCTTTCACTTCTCTTCTTCTTATCTCTCCTCTCTCTCTCTTTCACTTCTCTTCTTCTTATCTCTCCTCTCTCTCTTTCACTTCTCTTCTTCTTATCTCTCCTCTCTCTCTCTTTCACTTCTCTTCTTCTTATCTCTCCTCTCTCTCTCTTTCACTTCTCTTCTTCTTATCTCTCCTCTCTCTCTCTTTCACTTCTCTTCTTCTTATCTCTCCTCTCTCTCTCTTTCACTTCTCTTCTTCTTATCTCTCCTCTCTCTCTCTTTCACTTCTCTTCTTCTTATCTCTCCTCTCTCTCTCTTTCACTTCTCTTCTTCTTATCTCTCCTCTCTCTCTCTTTCACTTCTCTTCTTCTTATCTCTCCTCTCTCTCTCTTTCACTTCTCTTCTTCTTATCTCTCCTCTCTCTCTCTTTCACTTCTCTTCTTCTTATCCTCTCTCTCTCTCTTTCACTTCTCTTCTTCTTATCTCTCCTCTCTCTCTCTTTCACTTCTCTTCTTCTTATCTCTCCTCTCTCTCTCTTTCACTTCTCTTCTTCTTATCTCTCCTCTCTCTCTTTCACTTCTCTTCTTCTTATCTCTCCTCTCTCTCTCTTTCACTTCTCTTCTTCTTATCTCTCCTCTCTCTCTCTTTCACTTCTCTTCTTCTTATCTCTCTCTCTCTCTTTCACTTCTCTTCTTCTTATCTCTCCTCTCTCTCTCTTTCACTTCTCTTCTTCTTATCTCTCCTCTCTCTCTCTTTCACTTCTCTTCTTCTTATCTCTCCTCTCTCTCTCTTTCACTTCTCTTCTTCTTATCTCTCCTCTCTCTCTCTTTCACTTCTCTTCTTCTTATCTCTCCTCTCTCTCTCTTTCACTTCTCTTCTTCTTATCTCTCCTCTCTCTCTCTTTCACTTCTCTTCTTCTTATCTCTCCTCTCTCTCTCTTTCACTTCTCTTCTTCTTATCTCTCCTCTCTCTCTCTTTCACTTCTCTTCTTCTTATCTCTCCTCTCTCTCTCTTTCACTTCTCTTCTTCTTATCTCTCCTCTCTCTCTCTTTCACTTCTCTTCTTCTTATCTCTCCTCTCTCTCTCTTTCACTTCTCTTCTTCTTATCTCTCCTCTCTCTCTCTTTCACTTCTCTTCTTCTTATCTCTCCTCTCTCTCTCTTTCACTTCTCTTCTTCTTATCTCTCCTCTCTCTCTCTTTCACTGTCTCTTCTTCTTATCTCTCCTCTCTCTCTCTTTCACTTCTCTTCTTCTTATCTCTCCTCTCTCTCTCTTTCACTTCTCTTCTTCTTATCTCTCCTCTCTCTCTCTTTCACTTCTCTTCTTCTTATCTCTCCTCTCTCCTCTCTTTCACTTCTCTTCTTCTTATCTCTCCTCTCTCTCTCTTTCACTTCTCTTCTTCTTATCTCTCCTCTCTCTCTCTTTCACTTCTCTTCTTCTTATCTCTCCTCTCTCTCTCTTTCACTTCTCTTCTTCTTATCTCTCCTCTCTCTCTCTTTCACTTCTCTTCTTCTTATCATCTCCTCTCTCTCTCTTTCACTTCTCTTCTTCTTATCTCTCCTCTCTCTCTCTTTCACTTCTCTTCTTCTTATCTCTCCTCTCTCTCTCTTTCACTTCTCTTCTTCTTATCTCTCCTCTCTCTCTCTTTCACTTCTCTTCTTCTTATCTCTCCTCTCTCTCTCTTTCACTTCTCTTCTTCTTATCTCTCCTCTCTCTCTCTTCACTTCTCTTCTTCTTATCTCTCCTCTCTCTCTCTTTCACTTCTCTTCTTCTTATCTCTCCTCTCTCTCTCTTTCACTTCTCTTCTTCTTATCTCTCCTCTCTCTCTCTTTCACTTCTCTTCTTCTTATCTCTCCTCTCTCTCTCTTTCACTTCTCTTCTTCTTATCTCTCCTCTCTCTCTCTTTCACTTCTCTTCTTCTTATCTCTCCTCTCTCTCTCTTTCACTTCTCTTCTTCTTATCTCTCCTCTCTCTCTCTTTCACTTCTCTTCTTCTTATCTCTCCTCTCTCTCTCTTTCACTTCTCTTCTTCTTATCTCTCCTCTCTCTCTCTTCACTTCTCTTCTTCTTATCTCTCCTCTCTCTCTCTTTCACTTCTCTTCTTCTTATCTCTCCTCTCTCTCTCTTTCACTTCTCTTCTCTTATCTCTCCTCTCTCTCTCTTTCACTTCTCTTCTTCTTATCTCTCCTCTCTCTCTCTTTCACTTCTCTTCTTCTTATCTCTCCTCTCTCTCTCTTTCACTTCTCTTCTTCTTATCTCTCCTCTCTCTCTCTTCACTTCTCTTCTTCTTATCTCTCCTCTCTCTCTCTTTCACTTCTCTTCTTCTTATCTCTCCTCTCTCTCTCTTTCACTTCTCTTCTTCTTATCTCTCCTCTCTCTCTCTTTCACTTCTCTTCTTCTTATCTCTCCTCTCTCTCTCTTTCACTTCTCTTCTTCTTATCTCTCCTCTCTCTCTCTTTCACTTCTCTTCTTCTTATCTCTCCTCTCTCTCTCTTTCACTTCTCTTCTTCTTATCTCTCCTCTCTCTCTCTTTCACTTCTCTTCTTCTTATCTCTCCTCTCTCTCTCTTTCACTTCTCTTCTTCTTATCTCTCCTCTCTCTCTCTTTCACTTCTCTTCTTCTTATCTCTCCTCTCTCTCTCTTTCACTTCTCTTCTTCTTATCTCTCCTCTCTCTCTCTTTCACTTCTCTTCTTCTTATCTCTCCTCTCTCTCTCTTTCACTTCTCTTCTTCTTATCTCTCCTCTCTCTCTCTTTCACTTCTCTTCTTCTTATCTCTCCTCTCTCTCTCTTTCACTTCTCTTCTTCTTATCTCTCCTCTCTCTCTCTTTCACTTCTCTTCTTCTTATCTCTCCTCTCTCTCTCTTTCACTCTCTTCTTCTTATCTCTCCTCTCTCTCTCTTTCACTTCTCTTCTTCTTATCTCTCCTCTCTCTCTCTTTCACTTCTCTTCTTCTTATCTCTCATCTCTCTCTCTTTCACTTCTCTTCTTCTTATCTCTCCTCTCTCTCTCTTTCACTTCTCTTCTTCTTATCTCTCCTCTCTCTCTTTCACTTCTCTTCTTCTTATCTCTCCTCTCTCTCTCTTTCACTTCTCTTCTTCTTATCTCTCCTCTCTCTCTCTTTCACTTCTCTTCTTCTTATCTCTCCTCTCTCTCTCTTTCACTTCTCTCTTTCTTATCTCTCTCTCTCTCTTTCACTCTCTTCTTCTTATCTCTCCTCTCTCTCTTTCACTTCTCTTCTTCTTATCTCTCCTCTCTCTCTCTTTCACTTCTCTTCTTCTTATCTCTCCTCCTCTCTCTCTTTCACTTCTCTTCTTCTTATCTCTCCTCTCTCTCTCTTTCACTTCTCTTCTTCTTATCTCTCCTCTCTCTCTCTTTCACTTCTCTTCTTCTTATCTCTCCTCTCTCTCTCTTTCACTTCTCTTCTTCTTATCTCTCCTCTCTCTCTCTTTCACTTCTCTTCTTCTTATCTCTCCTCTCTCTCTCTTTCACTTCTCTTCTTCTTATCTCTCCTCTCTCTCTCTTTCACTTCTCTTCTTCTTATCTCTCCTCTCTCTCTCTTTCACTCTCTTCTTCTTATCTCTCCTCTCTCTCTCTTTCACTTCTCTTCTTCTTATCTCTCCTCTCTCTCTCTTCACTTCTCTTCTTCTTATCTCTCCTCTCTCTCTCTTTCACTTCTCTTCTTCTTATCTCTCCTCTCTCTCTCTTTCACTTCTCTTCTTCTTATCTCTCCTCTCTCTCTTTCACTTCTCTTTTTCTTATCTCTCCTCTCTCTCTTTCACTTCTCTTTTTCTTATCTCTCCTCTCTTTTTCTCCTCTCTCCTCTTTCTCTCTCTCTCTCTCTCTCTTCTCTCTTTCTTCTTCTTATCTCTCTCTTCTCTTCTCTCTCTTCTCTCTTTCTTCTTCTTGTCTCTCTCTTCTCTTCTCTCTTCTTCTTCTCTCTCTTCTTCTTCTTTCTCTTCTCTCTTTCTCTTCTCTTTCACTCTTTCTCTCTCTCTTCTTCTTCTGTTTCTTTTTCTCTCTTCTGCTTTCTCTCCTCTGCTTTCTCTCTCTCTCTCTCTTTCTCTTTCTCTTCTTCTCTCTCTCTCTTCTTCTCTCTGTGATGTCTGATCACTCTGCTACTCCATGCAAACATCTTCGCTGTGTGTGTATGTATGTATGTATGTATGTATGTATTGATGGGATCGAACTATCGACACCCAACACATTTAATTTAGGTTTATTCTGAGTGTTTATCCTATGTTTCGTTGTACTATAACGGGGTACATTAATCTGATCAGGTGTCAGCCTCAGCCGGACCTATTGTCAGGTGCGACACACTTTGTGCTGAGGTCTGACAAAGGACAAGAAAATAAGATTGTATAAAAACTTCATCATGGATATATTCGGATATATCTCTAACCACCTTATATACAATATATTACATGTATATATATTTAGGCATTGTACACAAGTACAGTTATATATATAGAGAGAGAGACACTGCGACCATGAAATGGTTGTCTCTTGTCCGATTGTTCTTCCCACTTATAGATTCACTTGTCCGTAATTAGGACCACTATTCGGACACTGTGTGTTACCTCAACGCCTCTAACTATCAATGACGGTGCCTTCCACGACCTCAGAGACGTTGGTGCCTTCCACGACCTCAGAGACGTTGGTGCCTTCCACGACCTCAGAGACGTTGGTGCCTTCCACGACCTCAGAGACGTTGGTGCCTTCCACGACCTCAGAGACGTTGGTGCCTTCCACGACCTCAGAGACGTTGGTGCCTTCCACGACCTCAGAGACGTTGGTGCCTTCCACGACCTCAGAGACGTCTACCATGCCGCTAGGTCCTCACGTCCGTTTCCTTTGGTGAGGGTGGAGCATACTGGAACAGTTGGTCAAACATCCGAAAGTGACGACAGCATGTTGACTGAACGGAGGGGAGTAGAGGTCTGTCTCTCCACATGCTCCGGCCAGCACACGGTTACCTCGCCCGGTGGTTCTGATTGGCTAGCAGAAATTCCCGCCACCGGACGAGCCATACCGTGCTGACCGTTAACGACCTCCACGGTTGTTAACCTCGTTCTTCTGTAGCAATGAACGTATTTCTATTATATAACCGTGTCTTTATGCGATAAAATAACACGATACGATATATCGTAACAGTATGTATGTATGTATGTATGTATGTATGTATGTATGTATGTATGTATGTATGTATGTATGTATGTATGTATGTATGTATGAATGTATGTATGATCACCCAGCTTCCATTTTTCTATAATTTTATATATATATATACAAGAGTTCTTACATTCTTGAACAGCCACTACCTTTCTGTCCTTAATCCCGTGTTCCCCGGAATACAACCGCCAAATCGTTTAACAACCAGGTTCCCATTTACTGCTGGGTGGACAGAGGCTACAATTAAGGATTGACACCCAGTTACCTGGTTGATACCTGGTTGATGGGGTTCTGGGAGTTCTTCTACTCCCCAAACCCGGCCCGAGGCCAGGCTTGACTTGTGAGAGTTTGGTCCACCAGGCTGTTGCTTGGAGCGGCCCGCAGGCCCACATACCCACCACAGCCCGGTTGGTCCGGCACTCCTTGGAGGAATAAATCTAGTTTCCTCTTGAAAATGTCCACGGTTGTTCCGGCAATATTTCTTATGCTTGCTGGGAGGACGTTGAACAACCGCGGACCTCTGATGTTTATACAGTGTTCTCTGATTGTGCCTATGGCACCTCTGCTCTTCACTGGTTCTATTCTACATTTTCTTCCATATCGTTTACTCCAGTACGTTGTTATTTTACTGTGTAGATTTGGTACTTGGCCCTCCAGTATCTTCCAGGTGTATATTATTTGATATCTCTCTCGTCTTCTCTCTAGTGAGTACATTGGAGGGCTTTGAGACGATCCCAATAATTTAGGTGCTTTATTGCGTCTATGCGTGCCGTATATGTTCTCTGTATTCCCTCTATTTCAGCAATCTCTCCTGCTCTGAAGGGGGAAGTGAGTACTGAACAGTACTCAAGACGGGACAACACAAGTGACTTGAAGAGTACAACCATTGTGATGGGATCCCTGGATTTGAAAGTTCTCGTAATCCATCCTATCATTTTTCTGGCTGTCGCAATATTTGCTTGGTTATGCTCCTTAAACGTTAGGTCGTCAGACATTATTATTCCCAAATCCTTTACATGCTGTTTTCCTACTATGGGTACATTTGATTGTGTTTTGTACCCTGTATTATGTTTAAGGTCCTCATTTTTACCGTACCTGAGTACCTGGAATTTATCACTGTTAAACATCATGTTATTTTCTGATGCCCAGTCGAAAACTTTATTAATATCAGCTTGAAGTTTTTCAATGTCCTCAGCCGAGGTAATTTTCATACTGATTTTTGTGTCATCTGCAAAGGATGATACGAAGCTGTGACTTGTATTTTTGTCTATATCTGATATGAGAAAAAGGAAAAGCAGCGGTGCAAGGACTGTACCCTGAGGTACAGAGCTTTTCACTGCACTTGGACTAGATTTTATATGGTTGACAGTTACTCGCTGAGTCCTGTTTGACAGAAACTGAGTATCCAGCGTCTACTTTACCGGTTATTCCCATTGACTTCATTTTGTGTGCTATCACGCCATGGTCACATTTATCGAAAGCCTTTGCGAAGTCCGTGTATATCACATCAGCATTCTGTTTCTCTTCTAATGCCTCAGTGACTTTGTCGTAGTGCTCAAGTAGCTGTGAGAGGCACGATCTTCCCGCTTGAAATCCATGTTGGCCTTGGTTGTGAAGGTCATTGGTCTCCATGAAATTGGTGACCTGACTCCTAATCATTCTCTCAATTACTTTTATGATGTGCGATGTTAGTGCAACTGGTCTATAATTTTTTGCCAATGCTTTGCTCCCTCCCTTGTGTAGAGGGGCTATGTCTGCTACTTTAAGTGCATCTGGTATCTCCCCCGTGTCCAAGCTCTTCCTCCACACTATACTGAGTGCCTGTGCTACCGGCACTTTGCATTTCTTTATAAATATTGAATTCCATGAGTCTGGACCTGGGGCCGAGTGCATGGGCATGTTTTCAATTTCTTTTCAAATTTAGTGCGCTCGTGTTTATATCAGTTATATTTACAGGGTTTGAATATTCCGCATAACGAAATTGTCTGGATCTTCCACCTTCATGTTGTTTATTGGAGTGCTAAACATGTCCTCATACTGCTTTTTTAGGATTTCACTAATTTCTTTGTCATCCTCCGTGTATGAACCTTCACTTGTACGAATAGGTCCAATACTGGCAGTGGTTTTTGCTTTTGATTTCGCATATGAGAAGAAATATTTTGGATTTTTCTTTATTTCCTGAATGGCTTTCTGTTCTAACTGCCTTTCTTCAGTTTCATATGAGTGTTTCAATTTCCGCTCGATTTCTTCAATCTCCCTATTTAAATTATTCCTTCTTTGACGGAAATTCGTGTCTGCATAAGCAGTTCCGTTATTTTTTTCCTGCGTTTATAGTGTCGTCTGCGTTCTCTTTCTACGTTAGATCTCTTTCTGGCTTTCCTCAAAGGAACATGTTTCAGACAGACTTGATACGCTTCTGAAGTCAGTTTTTCTATTCCTTCTGTAGGACTTGTATTACTTAGAACAGTTCCCCATGGAATGTTTGTAAGTTCCCTGTTTATTATCTCCCAGTCTATCCTTTTATTATTAAAATTGAATTTACTGAATAGCCCCTCTCGCTTTATCAACGTTTTAGGTCTATTCTGAGTATTGATGGTCGTTTGCACTTCAATGAGCTTGTGATCTGAATATGTGGTATCTGATATCGTAATGTCTCTGATAATGTCTTCATTGTTCGTAAAGACCAGATCTAGAATATTTTCATTTCTCGTTGGCTCCGATATCTGCTGATTGAGTGAAAATTTGTCACAGAATCTAAGTAGTTCTCTAATCTGTGGTTGGTTAGGTCCTGATAGATTTCCTGGTATAATATTATTGTTTGCTATTTTCCACCTGAGAAAGTTGAAGTCACCTAGGAAGATAATATCAGGTATCTGGTTCTCCAAATTATCAAGGCTATTCTCTATTTTGCTTATCTGTTCTGTGAATTCCTCAGCCGTTGCATCTGGCGGTTTGTATATTAGTATAATCACTAAATTTATTTTCTCTATTTTTAATCCCAGTACCTCTACCACCTCATTTGTAACGTTTAGGAGCTCCGAGCATACAAGGTCTTCCCTAATATACAGACCCACTCCTCCATGTGACCTAATTTTCCTATCACACCTGTATAGGTTATATCCTGGAATCCAGATCTCACTGTCCAACAATTCCCCTGCATGGGTTTCTGTGAAAGCTCCAAATACTGCATTTGACTCCGTGAGGAGGCCATTTATGAACTGTACTTTGTTGTTTGTTCTTGTTTTCAGTCCTTGTATGTTGGCAAAGATGAATGAGGTTACTCTATTAGTGATAGTTTGAATGGGAGACTTTTTCGGCAAGTCCATTATTCGTCGACATAATGAGTTTGTTCTGACCAGTACTGATTGTTGTAGGGCAGTTGTCTGTCGTAGTTGTAGTTCCCTTTCGGTGGGTAATTGTATCTGTAATTCTGGAATGCAAGTGGATCTGGCATCCAGTTCCATACACTCTCCATGCTGCTCCTTTTGAATTCTCTGACGGTCTGGTATAACAAATTTATAGTTTTTCCTCCAAATTCATTATCCTGCTTGCCACTCTTTATGTAGCGTTCCGTGCCTTTCACGTGAAAGTGTGGGCAGCTGAGGTCATAGCATTTTCTGTCCTCCAGTGAGGTTTGGCACATGTCAGGATGGAAAAACCTACATATTGATCCAAATCGACACTCACCGTTCCTAAGCATATTTAAACATTTTTTGGGATGTTGGTAACTGCATTCTAATCCTTTCTTATTACCAGCATATCTATGTCTGCATATGCCCTTTGCATAAAATTTGCATAAGTCTGTCCTTCTGTTCTGAATTGCTCTATCGGGAACCGTCGTAGTGTCTGTACCTATCGAGCTGTCAGTGCTGTATGTTACACTTTCTAGTTTACTGTCATCTACATCCTGGCCTACTGAGTCAGAGTTTACAACTTCCTGAGTTTCAGCCTCAGTTTCATCCCTGACTATATCCTCCGCCCCTTGTATATTAGAATTGTTGTTCCTTTCCCACTCCTTCTGGATGGCTGGTAGGCTTCCAATGAATGATGTTTTCCGATCATGCGTCATGTTATCTAGAAGGTTTTTTAGGATATTCCAAGCTGGCAGGTCATTTTTACACACCCAGAGCAAGTGGCCATCTCTCAGTGCCGTGGTGTTACTCACTCCTGTACAAGCCGAATGGAATCTAGTCTTACAGATATAACATTCAATTCCCGTTACCTTCGTCTTTAAGAAGTTGTTACAGTGGCCACAAATTTGTTTATTTACTCCAATATTGCCTTGTTTTGTTGTATATATTTATATATTTATAATATTATATGTATATTGTATATTTGTAACAATATATATGTATATATATTTATATGTTTAATATTTATAATATTATATGTATACCGTATATTTGTAATATTATGTATGTTATTTTGTTCAAACTTTATGGCAGGTACTTAGCGTAGGTAGCGAGGCTGGTCCCCGGTCGGTACAGGTGACCTCTTGTGGCCCAGGTTGATGTCACCAGTTTCCAGTTACCCGATTTATAACCACTGATGCCGCCTCTTGCCACTATTTTATATTTCTAGTATTCTATATTTATAATATTCACTTCCAACTTATATGTTGTTGTGATACCCGTTCCATATCACTGTTCCACGAATCACCGTTCACTATTTTTTTGTTTTTTTCCTAATACACGCATGTACACAAAGCCTCGTTCACTGGCTCACACGCGGTCTCCCGTTTATTCTCTATTTAACACAAAGTTCCATTGTTAATGACTATTTTCAATTTTCCAGCGGGTCACTATGCACTTTGTGATGTCTGTAATCAGTAATCCATGGCGGTAGTCCTAGGAATCCCTATTAATGTCACGATTTTAACGGAGCGCGCACGGTACGTCTACCCCCCTCCCACGACCTCGACTCAACAGTAAATCATTTCCGGCCAGGATATGAACCCAGGACAAAGCACTCGCGAAACGCCAGGCGAGTGTGTTACCACTTCGCCACGGGACTGCTGATGTCTGCTCATGCAGACATCAAATCAAGACGTTTGTTGACTCTGCTTTATTATAATCAATTTTCCTAGACTATGATCACTGTTCTTCCTGCTACAGATATCTGGTATTAAGATGGGGTCATTCTTCTCTCCTCAGGCGTCTAGCCTTGGCCTGCGTCTTAATCACTCTGCTAGGAGGAACCATCGTCTACCTCATCCTCATTGCCTCCTTCATGAACCAGATGGTGTCGGACCTGTCCGTCTGCGAGTGGGTGCTTGTGACAGCTGGTGTCGTCTTACCCTTTACCTGGCTGGGCACTCCTAAGGATTTCTGGTAAGTCAATGAAACAAAAGCCAAGTGCTTACTGAGGTTACAAGATTCTCTGGTAGGTTCAAGACACATTTGTCTCTCATATGTGACACACGATAGGTACAGACCCTGATAGGTCAGGGTGCGGTACTCATACCTGTGTCTGATATATATGTAAATGATCTCCCAGAGGGTATAGACTCATTCCTCTTGATGTTTGCTGATGATGCCAAAATTATGAGAAGGATTAAGACAGAGAAGGACAGCTTGAGGCTTCAAGGAAGATGTGGACAAATTGAAGGAATGGTCCAACAATTGGTTCTTTGAGTTTAACACGAGCAAATGTAATGTAATGAAGATAGGTGTAGGGAGCAGGAGGCCAGATATAAGATATCATTTGGGAGATGAAATCCTTCAAGAATCTGGAAGAGAGAAAGACCTGGTGGTTGATATCACATCAGGCCTGTTCCCACATCTAGAGGATTTCATCAGCGGCATATGCCAAGTTGGCCAACATAAGAACGGCCTTAAGAAACTTGTGCAACGAATAATTTCGAATCATATAAACCACATATGTCAGACAAATCCTGGAATATGCAGTTCCAGCGTTGAGTCTATATATAGTTAAACACAAGACTAAATTGGAGAAAGTTCAAAGGTAAGCCGCACGACTAGTACCCGAGCTGAGGGGAATGAGCTACGAGAAGAGACAACGGGAACTGAACCTAACGTCCCCGGAAGTTAGGAGAGATATGATCACCACCTACAAGAAACTCGAAGGAATAGAGTAGATAATGGCAGTTATTTAACACAGGTGGTACACACAGGTGGAAACTGAGTACCCAGATGAACCATGGAGACATTCGAAGAACTTTTTAGTATCAGAATAGTTAACAAATGGAATTCATTTTGCAGTGTTGTGATGGAGGCAGAATCCATACAGTTTCAAATGTAAATATGATACACCCCAATTGACTCAGGACTCTGTAAACTAGTTGATTGAAGATTGAGAGGTGGGACCAAAGAGCCGAGGCTCAACCCCCGCACGCACAATTCGGTGAGTACAAGAGTGTCTTGTAGGTTGAGATCACAAGAACCTATAATATGTTAAGGGCTAATGATCTCAGGTTGGTTAAGGTCACAAGAGCCCCTGGGATGATGAGTTGACAATATGCTCTTGAATGTTAATGATAAAATAGACTTGATTAGTTATAGGTCACCAGAGTGTGTGGTTGGAAATCTTTCTGAAGCAAAAGATTTTCTTGAATTAATTGACGATTGCTTTCTTACGCAACACATTAAGGAACCAACGCTGGAAAATAATATTTTAGATTTAGTGTTAACTAACAGGGAAACACAAATTAATGAAATCGAAATTAGGGAGTGAGCTAGGGAACAGTGATAACAAATAAATCAGATTTAGCATAGAATGGAATAAATCTGTGGCAGAAAATTCTGTTAAAGTGCCAGATTTTCGAAAATGTGATTTCAATAGCCTAAGAATTTTTTGGGACAAATAGATTGGAAAGTCTTGGGCATGGGGGGCGGGCCGGTCTTGGAGCGAGACATGAACCCAGCGATAAGTGACGTAAAAGGGGATTTCGATGTTGATTCAAAATATAACTTATTTAGGAATATTCTAAGCAAAGCACAGGAACGAACAATGCACAGAACGGGAGGTCGAGTCTGGGTCGAGGGAGGGAAAGACGTACCGTGCGCGCTCCGTTAAAATCGTGACATTAACCGGGATTTCTTAGGACTAAAGCCATGGATTACTGATTACAGACATCACAAAGTGCATAGTGACCCGCTGGAAAATTGAAAACAGTCATTAACAATGGAACTTTGTGTTAAATAGAGAATAAACGGGAGACCACGTGTGAGTCAGTGCACGAGGCTTTGTGTACATGCGTGTATCTTCTTCTTGAGGTTATCTTGAGATGATTTCGGGGCTTTTTAGTGTCCCTGCGGCCCGGTCCTCGACCAGGCCTCCACCCCCAGGAAGCAGCCCGTGACAGCAGACTAACACCCAGGTACCTATTTTACTGCTAGGTAACAGGGGCATAGGGTGAAAGAAACTCTGCCCATTGTTTCTCGCCGGTGCCCGGGACCACAGGATCACAAGTCCAGCGAGCTGTCCGCTCGGCCGACCGGCTCCCTCCCGGGTGTAGACGATATGAGGAAAAAATAGTGAACAGTGATACGTGGAACAGTGAAGTGGAACGGTATCACAACACACAAATAAGTTGGAAGTGTAGGAAAATCGTGTTATAGAATAATATAAATATAGAATACTAGAAATATAGAATAGTGGCAAGAGACGGCATCAGGTAGGCTGTGTTTACACCAGCCACGAGGCCTACCCCAGGACACGTCCCTCAGTGATAAAATACGGACAATATATAGTGTAATATGGAAATGTGGATCTAGGAATTAGTAATAAAGTGAGTGAGTACCATTGCAAGCTGGAAATTAGGCAGAAAATTCCTTGTAAGAATACAAGCAAAGAATAAATCGATGTTATAAATCCAGTAACTGGAAACTGGTGACATGAACCTGGGACAACAAGAGGTCACCTGTACCGCACCTGGGACCAGCTTCGCTACACTACGCTAAGTACCTGCCATAAAGTTTGAACAAAATAACATACATAATATTACAAATATACGGTATACATATAATATAAATATTAAATATATAAATATATACATATAATTTTATAAAGAGTTAAAAGGACTGACATGAACAAGTGATCCATACAATGAAGCACAAATACAATACAATACATCAGACAATGGAGAGGTGTGGCGAGTGTTCGGGAGTACTGGGAAAACGTAATGTAGGCGTCAAGTGTTGCATCTGTAACATAAGATTTCACCTGGGCTGTACAGAATTATCTCCAGGATGCACAAAAAGGCAAGGAATTTACTGGGTTTGCAAAGATGACAGATTAATGTTGGAGAACATAACTAAACTGATGAAAAACATTCCCGAGTCACAGAGATTATCATTCACAGACAGGCTACCAGTGATATATGCGGACTGGGAAAAGACAACATTGGATAACGACCAAAACTCAGGAACAGATAGTTTAGAGAACCGCAGCAGTAGTGTGGAGGAAGAGACTATTGTGGTACAAAATAACAGCAATATTGCAGAGCCAGATAACATAAACGATGAGAGCAACAGTGAGACAGAGTGCATAAATGAAGGAATTGGGACGAAAGACGGAGATGACTCCAATAAAGAGGTAGACAAGACAGACACGGGTATAAATACCTTGAAAAACGCAAAACCGGAACATATTTGCAAATTCTACGCTAAAGGAATATGCAAATATGGAAAATTAGGAGCAAAATGCAATTTTCTGCATCCTCGAAAATGCAGGAATATGTTGGCGAGGTGTATATGCCGTTTTGGAACAGGGTGTAGATACTTTCACCCTAAATTATGTCAATTTTCAGTTAGGAACAAAAAATGCTACAATCTTCAGTGTCCGGAATTCCACGTGAGAGGTACACAGCGTTATAGACGGGAAGATCAATATGACACTACTGGAAATTTTTTAGAGGAATGCAGAAACAGAGTAGTAAATATAAGAGAGAGGAACAGTCAGATGGAACCACTAAAGGATTACAGAGGGGAAGGGAGATACCCACAAGACTGGAATACAAATTATCAACACGCACACAGGTACTACACCAGACAACACCCGTCCTACTACCAAACTGGACGAATCACTTCCAAAACAACACACCCTGGACCGGGGTAGAGTGGGGGGAGAACTACCAAAGCCCACCAGAAGTGACACGCAATGTGGGAAATCATTCATATTTGCAAACTTACAAGGCTTGAAACCAAAATCAAGAAATAAAGTTAAGTTCATAAATGGCCTAATAGAATCGAACTTAATATTTGGTGCATTTACAGAAACCCACACAAAAGACCACATGGATAGTGAAATCTGGATTCCGAATTATAATCTATATAGATGTGACAGAGTAATGAGGTCAAGTGGAGGAGTAGGTCTGTATATTAAAGAGGAGCTGGCATGCACAGAGCTCCTGAACTCGTCTAATGAGGTGGTAGAGGTACTTGGAATCAAGGTAGAAAATATGAATCTACTTATTATTTTAATAGACAAACCGCCAGATGCAACAGTTGAGGAATTCACTGAACAGATCCACAAAATAGAGAATATCCTTGATAACCTAGCAAACCCAGTACCAGATATCATCTTCCTTGGAGACTTCAATCTACCCAGTTTAAAATGGAGAATAGAAAACAATAACAATATAACAGGAAGTCAACCTGGAAATAACCAACTACAGGTCAGAGAACTACTGAGATTCTGTGACACATTCTCCCTCAGTCAGCAGATTACAGAACCAACTAGGAACGAAATCACGCTGGACCTGATATTCACGAACAATGAGTAGCTAATCAGAGACATTACTGTCTCAGACACTACGTACTCGGACCACAAGCTCATTGAAGTGCAAACTAACATTAATTACAGTAGTAGGCCCAAGAGAAACAACAAGCGAAAAGGGCTATTCAATAAATTCAATTTTAATAATAAGAGAATAGACTGGGAGAAAATAAACAGGGAACTTACAAACATTCAATGGGAAAATGTTCTAAGAAATAAAAATCCTACACAAGGAATAGAAAAACTGACTTTTAAAGCATATGAAGTCTGTCTGAAACATGTTCCTTTGAGGAAAGCCAGAAAGAGGTCCAATGTAGAAAGAGAACGCAGACGACATTACAAAAGGAGGAAGAAATTAACGGAAATGCTTAAGCAGACACGAGTCTCCATACAAAGAAGAAATAATTTAAACAGGGAGATTGAAGAAATCGAACAGACTGAAGCATTCCTATCAGACTGAAGAAAGGCAACTAGAACAGAAAGCAATTCAAGAAATAAAGAAAAACCCAAAATATTTCTTCACATATGCTAAATCAAAAGCGAAAACCACTGCCAGTATTGGACCTATTCGTATTAGTGAAGGTTCATACACGGAGGATGACAAAGAAATTAGTGAAATCCTAAAAAAACAGTATGAGGTCATGTTTAGCACTCCAATACTCAGCATGAAAGTGAAAGATTCTGATATTTTCTTTATGAATGATACTCAAACACCTGTAAATATAACTGATATCAACATGAGCGTGGCAGATTTTGAAAGAGAAATTGACAATATGCCCATGCACTCGGCCCCGGGTCCAGACTCATAGAATTCAATATTTATAAAGAAATGCAAAGTGCCAGTAGCACAGGCACTCAGTATAGCGTGGAGGAAGAGCTTGGACACGGGGGAGATACCAGATGCGCTTAAAGCAGCAGACATTGCCCCTCTACACAAGGGGTGGTAGCAAAGCATTGGCAAAGAATTATAGACCAGTTGCACTAACATCCCACATAATAAAAGTATTTGAGAGAGTGATCAGGAGTCAGGTCACTAGATTCATGGAAACCAATGACCTCCACAATCCAGGCCAACATGGATTTAGAGCAGGAAGATCATGCCTCTCACAGCTACTTGACCACTATGACAAAATCACTGAGGCATTAGAAGAAAAACATAATGCAGATGTCGTATACACAGATTTTGCAAAGGCATTCGACAAATGTGACCATGGAGTGATTGCACACAAAATGAGGTCAATGGGTATAACTGGTAAAATAGGACGCTGGATACTCAACTTCCTGTCGAACAGAACACAAAGAATAACAGTCAATCAAGTAAAATCGAGTCCGAGCGCAGTTAAAAGCTCTGTACCTCAAGGTACAGTCCTTGCACCACTGCTGTTCCTTATTCTCATACCAGATATAGGCAAAAACACAAGTCACATCTTCGTGTCATCCTTTGCAGATGATACAAAAATCAGAATGAAAATTACCTCTGCTGAAGACATTGATAAACTACAAACAGATATTAACAAAGTTTTCGATTGGGCAGCAGAAAATAACATGATGTTTAACGGTGATAAATTCCAGGTACTCAGATACGGCAAAAATGAGGATCTTAAACATAATACAGGGTACAAAACACAATCGAATCTGCTCATAGTAGGAAAACAGCATGTCAAGGATTTGGGAATAATGATGTCTGACGACCTAACATTTAGGGAGCATAACCAAGCAAGTATTGCGTCAGCCAGAAAAATGAGAGGATGGATTACGAGAACCTTCAAGTCCAGAGATCCCATCACAATGGTTGTACTCTTCAAATCACTTGTGTTGTCCCGTCTTGAGTACTGCTTAGTACTCACTTCCCCCTTCATTGCAGGAGAGATTGCTGAAATTAAGGGAATACAGAGAACATATACGGCACGCATAGACGCGATAAAGCACCTAAATTATTGGGATCGTCTCAAAGCTCACCAAATGTACTCTCAAGAAAGGAGACGAGAGAGATACCAAATAATATACACATGGAAAATACTGGAGGGAAAGGTCCCAAATCTGCACAGTAAAATAACAACGTACTGGAGTGATCGACATGGAAGAAAATGCAGAATAGAACCAGTGAAGAGCAGAGGTGCCATGGGCACAATCAGAGAACACTGTATGAACATAAGAGGTCCACGGTTGTTCAACGTACTACCAGCGAGCATCAGAAATATTACAGGAACAACCGTGGACATCTTCAAGAGGAAACTGGATTGTTTCCTTCAAGGAGTGCCGGACCAACCGGGCTGTGGTGGGTATGTGGGCCTGCGGGCCGCTCCAAGCAACAGCCTGGTGGACCAAACTCTCACAAGTCAAGTCTGGCTTCGGGCCGGGCTTGGAGAGTAGAAGAACTCCCAGAACCCCATCAACCAGGTACCAACCAGGTACCAACCAGGTATTATATCATACAAATTGAATAGATCGAATACTAATGACCCAAAGTGGATAACAAAGGATTTGAAGAACCTTATACGTAAAAAGAGAGCTTGGTACAAAAGGATTAAGACTGGGGAAGTCAGTTTAGAACAGGAATTCGTACAACTGGTTAGAAATGTTAAAAAAGAGATAAGGAAAGCAAAAAGAAAGTATGAAGATCGCATAGCAGGGCAAGCGAAGACAAATCCTAAAGGGTTTTTTCAGTTATATCGAACTAAGACTAGGGAAAGGATAGGTCCATTAAAAACTGAGACAGGTCAAATAACGGATAATGACGAGGAGATGAGTAGTATTTTTAATAAATATTTTATCTCTGAATTTACTAAAGACGAACTTACCAATATGCCTTCAGCCGAACAAATCTATGTGAGTGGGGACAAGGACAGGTTGACTAATCTAGCAGTTACCAGGGAGGATGTAATTAAACAAATAGTAAAACTAAAACCAAACAAATCCCCTGGGCCGGCTGAAGTGTTTGCCAGGGTGCTTAAAGAATGCAAAGAGGAGCTTTCCGAGCCATTGTCTACCATATTTAATAAATCAATAGAGTTAGGTAGAGTGCCAGAGTCATGGAAGGTAGCTAATGTGGTACCAATTTTTAAGAAAGGAGGTAGATCACTTGCATCAAACTATCGGCCAATTAGCCTAACGTCTATGCCTAACGTCTATTGTGGGAAAGTTACTTGAATCGATAATTGCAAATACAATTCGTCTTCATCTTGAAAAACATAAATTAATAAATGAGTCGCAACATGGTTTTACAAATGGCCGTTCATGTTCAACAAATTTGCTATCATTTTATTCCAGCATAGTTGAGGCAGTTGATAGTGGCAAGGATTGTGATGTTGTGTACCTTGACTTTAGCAAAGCTTTTGATACAGTGCCACATGAAAGATTGATTAAAAAAATAGAGGCTCATGGTATTGGGGATGCTATATTAAGTTGGATTAGGGCATGGCTGTTCCAAAGGAAACAGAGAGTTAGTATAAATGGGGTTAAGTCAGAGTAGGATAATGTTGTTAGTGGAGTGCCTCAAGTAAGTAAGTAATTATCAAAAGAAGGCACCAAACCGGGAAGGCTATGTAGCACCATCAAATGTGCGGGATAATCAGAAGGCACTAAATATCATCAAGGATGCCAATACGAGAACAAAAACGCATAAGGCGAACGATATCAAAAGTATCCGAGTCACCAAGAATTCTATCGAGGGACAAGCGACCGCAGGGGACAGTCGGAAAACAAGACATATGCTCATCCTGGAAGTCAGGACATTCAACAAGGATATGTACGACTGTAAGAGGGACAATGCAATTTGGACAATAAGGAGCAGGGCGGCGCTCCATTAAGTGACCGTGAGTTAAACGGGTATGGCCAATACGTAACCTAGCCAGAGCCGTCTCCCACCGTCGGTTACGGTGGCAGGAGGAAGGCCATTGGGACACACGACTCTTGATAGTACGCAGTTTGTTACCAATAACAGAAGACCAACAACGCTGCCAACGGGCAAGGATGGTGGCATGAATAACTGGGTAAAAGTCGGAATAAGGAACACCTTTATGGGAGATGGGACAAGTGCGGATAGCGTCCTTAGCAGCAGTATCCGCACGCTCATTTAAAGAGACAACAACATGGCTGGGAACCCAGCAAAATGCAACCGACTTAAATTTACAGGAGAGAAGAAACAGCCAATGTTGAATCTCGATGACCACAGGGTGGACTGGATTAAAGGACCCTAAAACCATGAGGGCACTACGAGAGTCAACTATTACCACGAAGGAGGACTGCCCCCGGGAAAGCAGGAGACGAAGAGCATAGAGAATAGCATAGAGTTCTGCTGTGAAGATGCTAGCCTTTGGAGGAAGGCGACACATATAAGTGTGGTCAGGAAAAACAACAGAGTAGCCCACACCGTCAGCAGACTTTGACCCGTCGGTGAAGAACGGAGTGGGAGTGAGAAGAAAAGTGCTCAAGGAAGAGGCATTTCAGAACTGTACGACGGGTAAAAGCTTTAGTGATGCGGGTCAGAGAAGTACAAAATTTGGGAAGGAGTCCAGGAGGTGCTTAAGATCAGGAAGGGAAAGAGGGACATTTGGAGGGAAATAAATGGAACAAACTGTATACCATTTGTCCACAAAAACACGGGTAGCAGAGCAATGGATAGGGGACGGAAGAAGTAGGGGGACGAAGGGAATATCAGAACGAATTAAGAGAGCAGTAGAGTTATGGGCCCCAGCCAAGAGGGGCTGGGGGAGGGGAGAGAAAAGAATAACCACGAAAGTGACCAGGACGAGCACCAAGCATGGGTTCCTGGAGACAAACACAAAGTGGCATAAACTGTGTAATGAGAAGTTGGAGTTCGTGGAAGTTGGCGTAAAATCCACGAATATTCCACTGAAGAATAGACATTATCAAAGAGAAGGGACAGTAACAGAGAACAAGAAAGAAATAAAGGTAAAGAGGAACACAGTGTATTTAAAGAATCTCAGGATCAGGGTCAGGAGCAGGGTCAGGATCAGGGTCTGGATCAGGAGCAGGGTCGGCAAAATCAGGGTTAGGGGGCATGTGTAAACTTAGTAAGGAGAGAGGGATGGGAGCGAGAGAACAGAACAGAGGCGGACTGACGGGGTCCAGAGGAGGAGACAACTGAGAGGGGCAGGCAAGGACAGTTGGAGAGGGGGGCAGAAAGCAGGGAGTGCACCTCAGGAAGGGCAGCAACAGAGAAGGAATCGGGGGCGGAAGTAACCTCCATATCAGAGACGGGGTTCGACTACGGAAATGGGAGGGGATGTAGTGACAGAGTCAGAGGGACGGGGTGAGGAAGAAAGTGAAACCTTCTTACCCGCCGGAGAGGAAGAAGGAGAGGAGCCAGGCTTACGTTTCTGACTCGAAGAGACAGGCGTTCCAGTAACAACGTACCGGGCAACAGACTCAATGGTCTCAGCAGGAGAAGAGGAACGAGAGGGAACAAAACGAAGGTCGCTGGGAGGATGATGGATATCAGCCTGGACCGACAGGTGGCGTGGCGGGTCAAGAGACTGGGGGTAGGGTCGGGAAGAAAGAGTGGGGGGAGATGGGGAAGAAGACAAAGGAGACATGGCGGACTGGGTAGGAAGGGGGGAAATCCCAGATGGAGAACCGGGAGGGAGACCATCTGGGACAGGAGGCAAAGGAATAGGGAAGGCGGCGGTGGGTGTGTCCAGGTTTAAGGCCTGGAAACGGTTGTGAGACTGAGGAAGACGGGAAGGACGAGGAGAGGTAGAACGCAACACACGAGCGTAGGAAACGCCCGCGAAAGGGGTGAGACGACGAACTTGGCGTCTTGCTTCAGGAAAAGACACACGATCACGGTGCTTCAAGTTGAGGACGGCTTCCTCGAGTCTGTAGTGCATACAGGAGCGTGAGAAGGTAGGGTGGGCTTCACCGCAATTGAAGCAGCGAGCCTGGGGAGAAGCGCACTCGGACTTAGAATGACTATCGTCCCCACACAAGGGGCACAGATACACAGTACTGGTGCATTTGAGGACACCGTGCCCGAACTTCCAACACTTGTTGCATAGTCTAGGAGAAGGAATGTACTCCTGAACGGAGCATCTGGCACCAGCAAGAATAACAGAGGGCGGAAGGGCCCTAATATCAAAGGTGATTTTTACAACTCGAAGGAGCTGACGGCGATGACCACGAGGGGGTTGAGTAAACGTGTCCACCTGGAGGACAGAATGGCCTTAGGCTTCAAGGATATGTTTAATATCCTCCTGGCAATCTTTGAGGTCCCGAACACCAGTTGTAACATGGTGTGGGAGGAGAACAGTGCCAACACTGGCATTTAACCGAACGTTCTTGGAGACCCGGACAGGGGTCTCGCCAATGCAGGACAAAGCGGCTCAGCGAGTAGCTGCATCCTGAGAAGGAGCAGCGACGACACACGTACCATAACTGATGGAGTTAAAAGTAACAGAGGCATCTACTGAATCAACAAGGTGTTTATGGAGGGAGAAGTTGTCAGGAGGAGTAGAATCCAGATGGTGGAGATCAAAGTATTTAGCCCACATAGTGGGACCAAACAAGGCGTTGTAAGTACTATTGCGGGAAGGGATCGTGCGAGTGCGGCCGTGGTGGGAACGGCGGTGAGAACCCCCGGAGGTCATGGGGGTAAAAGGCGCAGTAGTCACAATGAGAGACGAAGCCGCGCCAGGGGACGAGGTAGTCACCACTGGGGGCCTGGGGCTCGACCCAACCACAGAGGAGGGAGGGGAGCCGAGGGGAGGAGTCAGAGAGGTCAAAGGAGGAGCAAAGTCGGGGCCCAATGCAGCGGAGGCTACAGAGCCCGGTCTTCCAACATGGACCGACTCGGGGGCTTGGTCGCCCACCCCACGAGCCTGAGAAGGTAAAGGAGAAACAGCAGAAACAGTAGATATCATCGCTACGAAAAAAACATTCATTCACGAATGTGCCCCCACATCCACCATGGAGCCACAATTAGAGGCAGGACACCCAACAAGAAGCTATCACCGATCATGCCGGGGCCTCTTAGGGGTGCGTCGTGAGTATACGCCCCACAAACGCCACCTTAAGAACCGACAGTCCGTCGAGATCGGGTTCAGTGACGAAAGGGGGATTGACAATAAAAGGTTCCCCTCGCTCTCGACGTTGGGTACTACAGTTCTACGGGTGCAAGAGTATGCCTCCTCAAGCACCCGGACATCAAAACAGAAGAAGTCCAAAGGAATAACCAAAACAAGCAAAAGGTCGGCAGGAAACGGCAAGCAGATAGGAGAAGAGGGGGGAGAAAAACGAAACAGAAGGAAAAGGAAAAGGTGCTCAGCACAATTGGAGAGGACAGCAGCAGGAGCATAAGGCTAGAAAAGGACAGAGGACTGTCCCAAGGAGCATCACACTCCGGCAGGCACCCACTAAGCCACTAAGCCCCCCTCACGGCAGCAACGAGCTGAGCGGGGAGGGAGGGAGTGCCTCAAGGCTCTGTCCTGGGACCTCTGATGTTTATAATATAAATTAAATGATTTAGATTCAGGTTTGAGTAGCAACATTTGCAAATTTGCAGATGATACAAAAATCGGCGGGGAAATTAACATGGAAGAAGACTCACTATCACTTCAAGTTGATCTAAATAGGGTCCCCAGTCACTTCTGGGGGTGCGAGTTTTCATTTGCATGTATGCCTGGGGACCATTCAGGCTTGTTCGCATTTGTGTTCCTCACGTGTGCCCCAAAGAATGAGGTGATTTGATAAAATACTATGCCCAAGATTACCATCAGAGTGCCAGCGGGCTGCAAATAGCCTCGGCTACCATCAGCTATATTATATATATATATATATATATATATATATATATATATATATATATATATATATATATATATATATATATATATATATATATATATATATATATATATATGACAATGTCAGACCACGGAGGAAAAATGAAACAGGAATTTCCTTAAGTACTTTCGTATATTAAATACATCTTCAGAAGGTCCAAATATAATATAATATATATATATTATCCAAAGGTACAAATATATATATATATATATATATATATATATATATATATATATATATATATATATATATATATATATATATATATATATATATATATATATATATGTCGTACCTAGTAGCCAGAACTCACTTCTCAGCCTACTATTCAAGGCCCGATTTGCCTAATAAGCCAAGTTTTCCTGAATTAATATATTTACTATAATTTTTTTCTTATGAAATGATAAAGCAACCCTTTTCTCTATGTATGAGGTCATTTTTTTTTATTGGAGTTAAAATTAACGTAGATATATGACCGAACCTAACCAACCCTACCTAACCTAACCTAACCTATATTTATAGGTAAGGTTAGGTTAGGTAGCCAAAAAAAGCTAGGTTAGGTTAGGTTAGGTAGGTTAGGTAGACGAAAAAACATTAATTCATGAAAACTTGGCCTATTAGGCAAATCGGGCCTTGAATAGTAGGCTGAGAAGTGCGTTCTGGCTATTAGGTACGACATATATATATATATATATATGTCGTACCTAGTAGCCAGAACTCACTTTTCAGCCTACTATTCAAGGCCCGATTTGCCTAATAAGCCAAGTTTTCCTGAATTAATATATTTACTATAATTTTTTTCTTATGAAATGATAAAGCAACCCTTTTCTCTATGTATGAGGTCAATTTTTTTTATTGGAGTTAAAATTAACGTAGATATATGACCGAACCTAACCAACCCTACCTAACCTAACCTAACCTATATTTATAGGTAAGGTTAGGTTCGGTAGCCAAAAAAAGCTAGGTTAGGTTAGGTTAGGTAGGTTAGGTAGACGAAAAAGCATTAATTCATGAAAACTTGGCTTATTAGGCAAATCGGGCCTTGAATAGTAGGCAGAGAAGTGCGTTCTGGCTATTAGGTACGACATATATATATATATATATATATATATATATATATATATATATATATATATATATATATATATATATATATATATATGTCGTACCTAGTAGCCAGAACGCACTTCTCAGCCTACTATGCAAGGCCAAATTTGCTTAATAAGCCAAGTTTTCCTGAATTAATATATTTTCTCTAATTTTTTTCTTATGAAATGATAAAGCTACCCATTTCATTATGTATGAGGTAAATTTTTTTTTATTGGAGTTAAAATTAACGTAGATATATGACCGAACCTAACCAACCCTACCTAACCTAACCTAACCTATCTTAACCTAACCTAAACTAGCACAATTAAGTCAATAATTTCTGTTGTTAATATAATATAATAATAATAATTCAAATAAACTAATTGGAAACAATTTAATGTAAATAAAGAAAATCACTCGGCCTATTAGGCAAATCGGGCCTTGCATAGTAGGCTGAGAAGTGCGTTCTGGCTACTAGGTACGACATATATATATATATATATATATATATATATATATATATATATATATATATATATATATATATATATATATAAATGGAACTGTTCGTTTGTTCAAAATCACTAATCTCCGAAAGTTCTTCATCGATTGCTCAATTTTCACACAACGTTCCATTCGCATCCGAGCGGGTTTTTATATACATACTATATAGATGTCACGTCTGTGACGGGAAAAAACATGCTCTTTTTGAAAAACTGTTTTTCGTGTGAGGGAAATCTTCGAAACCTCTTTACCGATTTCTTTGAAATTTTGACACAACGTTGCATTCGAACAGACGAGTGTTTTTTATATACGTACTATATACATGCCTCACCTATGACAGGAAAAATCATGCATTTTTTTTATAAACAGCGCCATCTGTAGAACGGAGGAGCAACACATGCTGTACTCTCCGAAAGTTCTTCTCCAATTACTTTGAAATTTTGACACATCGTTCCATTCGAATACGTGCATGTTTTTATATACCTTCTATTTAGATGCCACACCTGTGACAGGTAAAAACATTTTTTTTTTGGAAAAAGAGCGCCATCTGTTGCACGTAATAGCAACACACGCTATTCAAAATATGCTACGATTTCATTTCAATGTTTCCGGTTGCAGTGATAAATAGATTTTTCATAGGTTTTTATTTATTTTTCAATTGGATTTAATTAATTTGTGTAACATTGCATTGGAATTGAGCTCCGTTGTTTACTATAGTGTTCATTTCGTGAGTATAGTTTATTTAATTGTTTCTTTTTTCATTGTTTTTCCTTTCGTTTGTTTAACTGTTCTTATTTTTCAGTGAAATTGGTGGTGAAATTGAGCTGTGGCGATTGATCTACGTTTGAATTGAAATATTTCGTTAGTATTTTTTGGTTTTGTTTTGAAAATAAGAAAATGGAAAACACGTTTATATCACAGCTGCAAATGTGCAACAAACCGCTATGAATCCACCGGCTACAACGTTAACTGCTTTCTTCACGTTATATCAAATGACGCATTTGCAAAAACACTGCTGTATTCGGAAGTATGCCTATGTATTACACGTGGAATGCCAGTAGAAAATCATTTGAACGACGCAAACGAGGAGAGCGAGTTGACGGACAACCTGACATATTGAAATAAACTACGATAGGCAGACATCCACCGTGCATCCCAATCAAGATGAATGTTTCTTTCTTCGGATACTGTTGGTAAATGTTCCAGGATCAACGTCTTCCAGCAATTGAGATTTGTCAACGGCGTAACACATGCCACTCTCCGTAGTGCATGTCAGGCTCTGAATTAATTGGAGAACGACCGACACTGGGATGTATGCATTAATGACGCGTCTAACACGTTACATCCAAATCAAATTCGTGCATTGTTTGCAATCATATTGACCACCGGCTCTCCTTCATCTCCAACACAGTTATGGGAGAAATATATATATCGCACATGCTGAAGATATTGTCCATCAAGTATGCAAGGAGAATTCAAATATGAACATGGATTTCACAACAGAAATCTACAACGAAGCGTTGATAATGATTGAAGATTTGTGCTTAGAAATTGCGAACAAAATCCTCAATCAATTGGAAATGCCATCACCGAATCAATCTGCTGCTGCTTCGTTCGATGTAGAATTGCGTCGTGAACAAAGTTACAACATTGGTGATCTGTTGTAGTATGTGCAATCAAATATTCCTAATCTAACGCTTGAGCGAAAAGGCATTTACAATCAAATAGTTCAAACTGTCAATAACGGGCTTGGAGAAATCTTCTTAGATGCGTCAGGAAGAACTGTAAAACCTTCCTAATTAGATTGATTCTGGCAGCATTTCGACCCCAAAATAGCATAACCTTAGCTCTTGCATCGTCCGGAATAGCTGCGACATTGCTACCAGGTGGAAGAACTGCTACCTTGGCTTTGAAACTGCCATTGAACATGCAATTCATTAAAACTCCCATGTGCAACATTTCCAAAGCATCCGGCACACGAACTTAACAATATTATTCAGTCTAACATTCAAAGCGAGGCAGGCACATACAAGTCCGTCGACTCTGTTGAGGAAGCAGATGAAGCGGTTAATTATCAAACAGAATTTTTTAATTCACTCGATCTGCCAGGGATACCATCACACGTACGGCAATTGGAAATCGGCTTGCCAATTATCATGTTGTGAAATATCAACCAGCCAAAACTTTGCAAAGCCACGCGCCTTGCAGTAAAAAACTTAATCAGCGACGTCTTAGAACAATAATCTTGACTGAACCTTTCAAAGGTGAAGATGTCCTCATTTCTCACATTACTATGATTCCAACAGATATGCCATTTCAATTTAAGAGATTGTAATTTCCAATTCGTTTGGCGTTTGCAATCACCATCAACAAAGGTCAGGGCCAATCTTTAGAATTGAGCAGTTTATATCTAGACACGGTTTGCTTTTCACATGGACAATTATATTTTGCGTGTTCTAGAGTCGGCAAACCAGACAATCTCTATATCTCCACAGACAATTTAACACCAAAAAATATTGTATACCCACAAGCATTGTGAAATTAAACATATTAGAAACGTACACGTTCTCTTTTCTTTCTTTCCCACTTACCCAGACTGAGCCACAGCAACGCGTGGCGGGTACTGCTAGTATATACATATAAGAGAAACAAGGGCAGACAACTATCGCCTAGGTTGGCTGCTCTGATGTTAACACATGAACGCACAAACTCAATCATATGCAGATGATGCACAATAACGTGGCTGATCAAGACTTGATAATGGTCCTGGACGAACCGAAACGTCGTCGTCTCTTCAGTACCTAATGTGGCAACCCGTCCTCGACTCAAGTCCATTACATTCAGCGGTCAACCCCACAGACGCATTCATAAATTTTAACATGCTGTTCATTCAAAACGGGAATTTTCGCAAGTATAAATTAATATTATAATATATTAGCATATTGTGCATATATAGGTATAGGATAGGTTAGGTTAGGTGTTTAGGTTCTGTTGGCGATTATTTGTATTTGTAGTACGTGGGTGAAGCATTTATAGCGTTGTGATTCGAACAAAATTCGTCAGTGAAGCACTTGTTCCGGATATGTTCGAACGTCAGCAGTTGTGAGTCGTGTGTAAACCGCTTTTCATTCATAAACAGAGGGTTTGGCGGGTGCATGGAATCACTTTTGGGTCTTTGTTTGGAGGACGGGCTGGAATGTGGAGCTCATCCTCAAAACAAAGACTCAAAAGTGATTCCATGCACCCGCCAAACCCCTTGTTTATCAATGAAAAACACAACCCGTCCTCGACTCAAGTCCAGTACATCCAGCGGTCGATCCCACAGACTCACTCATAAATGTTAACATGCTGTTCATTCAAAACGGAAATGTTCTCAAATATAAATTAATATTATATTTGCATATTGTGCGTATATAGGCTTAGGTTAGGTTAGGTGTTTAGGTTCTGTTAGCAATTATTTGTATTTGTAGTACTTAGTTGAAGGATTTACAGCGTTGTGATTCGAACAAAATTTGTCAGTGAAGCACTTGTTCCGGAAGTGTTCGAATCAGTTGTGAGTCGTGTGTAAACTGTTTTTCATTCGTAAACAGGGGGTTTGGCAGGTGCATGGAATCGATTTGTGGTCTTTGTTTGGAGGACGGGCTGTTACACACGACTCACAACTGATTTCGTCTGAACACTTCCGGAACAAGTGCTTCAGTGACGAATTTTGTTCGAACCACAACGATGTAAATGCTTCACCAACGTACTACAAATCAGCCCGTCTTCCAAACAAAGATCCACAAGTGATTCCATGCACCCGCCAAACCCCCTGTTTATGAATGAAAAGCGGTTTACACACGACTCACAACTGCTGACGTTCGAACATATCCGGAACAAGTGTTTCACTGACGAATTTTGTTCGAATCACAACGCTATAAATGCTTCACCCACGTACTACAAATACAAATAATCGCCAACAGAACCTAAACACCTAACCTAACCTAACCTATGCCTATATATGCACAATATGCTAATATATTATAATATTAATTTATACTTGAGAAAATTCCCGTTTTGAATGAACAGCATATTAAAATTTATGAATGCGTCTGTGGGGTCGACCGCTGGATGTAATGGAGTTGAGTCGAGGACGGGTTGTACAAATACAAATATACGCCAATAGAATCTAAACACCTAACCTAACCTAACTATGCCTATATATGCACAATATGCTAATATATTACAATATTAATTTATATTTGAGAAAATTCTCGTTTTCAATGAACCGCATGTTAAAATTTATGAATGCGTCTGTGGGTTCGACCGCTGGATGTATTGGAGTTGAGTCGAGGACGGGTTGCTAGTGTGTGTGGTTTAGTCAACCTCACTCAACCAGTCACACAGATCAGGGGGTTGGGGTCAGCGGTCACTCGCCCAATTAGCAGTTTACACTCAACAACAACACAATGAAATATAACTTCTATGAATAAAATAATACAATAATGCACGTGTAAATCATGAAATTTAAATACATATATGCCTAAATATAAACATTGCATCAATGTAATATTGTAATACTGTATAGGTAAATTGACAGTCGCAGGTATGTCTCAGCATATCCAGTCTGAACATGTGAAGCTAGATAATAACAATTGAGTCCTCAGTAACTATCTTTTGTAACAGTTGTCTACCTTTTCTTTTGTCATTCCAGGGCTTTAACGTACATTTGGAATTCCATTGCATTTGTGGGATATTTGGGCTTGATTCTGATTAATCAATAATTAAAGTAGTAAATTAAATTACGAAGGACCACCCGCTTTTAAAGTAAAGAGGGAAACTGAGAATTTCAGATCATTAGATAAATTTCTAGAGAAAACCAGTGACTATGGATATAGCTAGAAAATATGATCATAAGAATAATTAATGGGCTGTATTATTAAAGAAACAGACCTCAAACACCTACATTGGGGGGTTATTACTGGAGGTAAGTACGTCCAGGAATCAGTGTGGTTCGTTCACTAATTCAATTAATAATAATCTAATCCTATAAATAATGTTGAATGTAATATTATTCACATCAAGAAGAACATGAATATGAGCATAGTAATGAGTCACAGTAAATCACACATTAATATCAAACATTCTGAATGAATCAAACTGCAAGGAAATGGATAAAAAAGAAATAAGCCTTAGCTTGTAGCAGATTCCTTTAGATAACCATAGAAGTCCTCTTAATCTCCAGGTCCGGTACACTGACGAATGATACGGTTCAACATGGAGAAGGCAGCATGAGGAATTCTTCTCTCGAGCTGCAAGATAAATAACTACCAGTAGCAATTGATTTAACTACTCAATTCATATTCAAAAATATTAATATCTACAGATGGAATTCTAATCACCTGTTATTAGGTGTTATCCCGCTGCATAACGAACAATCACCCGGCTATTATTAGACCTGTAAATGATGCATCAAATAAAGGGTACTTAGCTGTGGGCACTGTATAAGTATTAAGATTGCCGTAATATCGCATCCCAGGCTCCGGTGAACCTCTCCTGGATAATGATGCGTTTCAAGCTGGCTGATCACGTGTCGTCAGGAACCAAGTCTAGGGGTCCCTCATTTAACACCAGCACTAGTTGAAGATATTATCTGCAAGGTCATTCACGCCTCACAGTGGCGGCTTTCATCTGAGGATGGATAACACCTGTCCTATTTGCTGGACAATGGCGTCTTTTATGAGTACGGTAAGCGCGGCTTTGCCTCCTTTCGGCTCTGCACGTGTCCGCGTACTGAGGGGGATGGCGTCCCTCCAACCCACGCCGAGTCGACGTTCATAACACAAATTATTGTCACGAACATTAATATTTCTCGCATTCGCGCTTGAAACTCTAAAGACTGGACGGGTTTATTATTTAGAGGAACGAAATATTATTATTTAACTATTTAAGAATAGTAAATATAGAAGGGAGAGGAATTAATGTCTCCCCATGGCATTCATTGATGACGTTAACTCTATCGCGAGGTAGACGCTATGATTCTAACGCTCTATTCGGCTTTTAGTTAGAGAACAATTCGTCTGCAATCAGTTGTCATACAGAATGCTTTAATTATGGAGAATCGTATTTAATTCTCACACAAATTGAATATAATGTGTTTTACTGTAAAGAAATCTGACGCAATACTGGCGTCAGGTGACGTGAGAATTCTAGCCTAATGCACAGATGAATTATTAGTACATGAGAATTCTACGAGTGGTTAATTTTACTTACTACAATATTAAGTATGGTTAGTAATAAGTAATGAGAATACAACAATGCTGTATTCGATGTTGGAAATATCCAACATAACTCCGGGGGGCGGATTCTAGGGTCGCAGTGTACGGTGTTGTACTGACCTATCCCGAAGTGATATTAAGATTAATACATTAGTATGTTAGTATGTTAGTATGTTAGTACACACATAACGAACGTCCCGGATTTATCAAGGACTTACAAGAATTTGAGTCTTGCTATTTACATGTCAACTGAAACATGTTGTTTGTAGCCTACACAATGTTTATAAAATTTAACTCTCCCAATTTAAACTAACAGAATCTACAGTGATGCGATATCCTGGGTCATAGTGACGTGTAATGTTTCGTTACGTGATATCACATCGTAGTATCATCAGTTTTCTCAGTGGAAAATGAAGGAAATTATTCTTCTTCAGAGTTATAATAGGCTCGCAAATTCCGCCTACATTGTTGAGCTGCAGCTCTAGTGGGACGGTTGCTTGGAGGAACAAATTCATTGTCCTCTGAAATTACTGGGGAAACTGGATCTGGCTGATATTCTTGTTCAGTCAGTTCAAGGGGAACCAGCTTCTCTAAAGTTTTTAGAGTAGTGTTGCCTCTGCATAAGACCTTAACCACTCTTAGGACACCTTGTCGATCTGGGTGAATGGTGACGATTTTTCCTATAGGCCACTCGGACCTTGGTCCATCACTGTCGACTAGGACAAGGTCTCCAGGTTTTAATTGTACCTTATTGTAAGGACTCGAAGCTCCGTAGTGGTACTCTCGTAGAGCTGTGAGGTACTCTCGAGTCCACACCTCATTCCACCTGTTAATAACTCTAGAAAGATGCTGGTAGCTTTCCACCAAGTCTCCTCTGGTCACATGGGACGGGTCTACAGGGTCCTCTTCGGCTAAGGGGATGAGAGGGCTCAGTAGACCTCCATGGATCAAGTGAGAGGGGCTCAGTGGTTCTCTCTGGGTGTGATCATCAGACAGGTAGGTGATCGGGCGGTTATTGACTCGTGCCTCGATTTCCACAACAATAGTTTGGAGTTCTGAGTAACTGACCTTTTGTCGGTGTAACGTTTTCCTTAGACATTTTTTGACTGTGCCTACCATCCGCTCATAGAACCCACCTTGCCAAGGGGCTCTTGGTGCTATGAATTTCCAGTGACATTGTCTTCTTTGTAAGACTGATTGCACTTCAGGGTGGTTCCAGACTTCTCGCAAACAACTTTCTCCCGCCACAAAATTAGATCCGTTGTCTGATATCATTAATCTAGGACATGATCGACGGGCAGCAAATCTGCGGAAAGCTTGAATGAAAGCTTCAGCACTCATGTCTGGGGTGACCTCTAAGTGCACGCCTCTGGTTGTAGCACATGTAAAGAGACAAATGTACGCCTTCACTGGTATATTATCTGGGTTACCAGTGAGGAGTAAGGCTCCTGTATAATCTACTGCAGTGGTTTCGAATGGACGGAGATGAACCACTCGCTCTTCAGGGAGTGGGGGAGGTCCTGGGTAAGGACAGACTCTAGCGTCGTATCTCTTACAGATTACACAAGATTTAATAATGGTCTTAACAGTCTGACGACCTTGAGGAAGCCAGTACTTTTGTCTAAGGTCGGTGAGAGTATCTAAAACTCCACCATGTAGGGTACTATATTGATGGTGATGTAAGACAAAAAGTTTAGTTATGATGTGGTGACGAGGTAAAAGAATTGGGTTCTTAGTGTCTAAGTCAATCTTTGCATGTAGCAAACGTCCTCCACATCGTAGTATGTTATGAGTGTTGACATCGTACAAGATGCCCAGAGACTTAGTGAGTTTATCCGGAAGATTCTCAAATTCGCTTCCGTAAGTCTCTTGCTGCGCCCGCTTAATCCAATAGTGAACAGGATTGGGAAATTTGTGTCGAATTCCTACTTTAGAGAGGAAATCAAACACGTGTGCAGTCACTCTTAACAATTTGCTTAAGTTGGAATAATGATGAGGATTAGTGGCTAATGTTCGCTGAGGCTCTGGTTCCTTCATGGGAGCGGCGATACTGGTCACTATGACTTGTGGCTTTTGTTTGGGCCACTGACCACCAACAAGCCATGAAGGTCCATTGAACCACAGCGAAGATTTGACAAGTTGTTTTAATGTCAATCCTCTTGATAAATAATCTGCAGGATTGTCCTTAGTAGGGACATGTCTAAACTTATAACCCGCGGATAAATCATGAATCTCCCTGACGCGATTACTGACGTAAGGAGTCTTGTTGTTATTGTTTCTTACCCATTGTAAGACTGCCTCGTTGTCTGACCACACTACAATCTCACCAAAGTGGATATTACTGAGTGTCTTTGCCAGGCAATGGGCCAATCTTACTCCCACTAGCAATGCAGTCAACTCCATCTGAGGTAAGGACCTCTTTTTGATGGGAGCAACTCTTGCTTTTGATGTGAGTAAAATTGATTGAGCACTGTTAACTAAATAGGCTACTGCGCCATATGCTTTGCCAGAGGCATCGCAGAAAACGTGCAAATTGGTGGGTAAGTTTGGTCCTGAAGCATTACGTGGAAATTTCAAAACACCTAACTGATTAAAATCCGTTGAGAGTATTTGCCATTTGGCTTGTAACTCACTTGATAACGGATCATCCCATCCCATATGTTGTCGCCAGCACTCCTGCATTAGGAATTTGCCCCTTATTAATATAGGACTAAGTAGGCCTAAAGGGTCAAATGGTTGACTGACAAATGAGAGCAGTGTTCTCATGGTAAGGGTTGAGTTATCAGTTTGCACTGACTTGACATTCATCTCGTCAGTGTTGGTGTTCCATTCCACGCCTAGAACCTTTAATTTACTGGGTACCTGATAATCGGGAAATTCTTTCTCAATTAACTGGTTAAGCAGTTTATTATTTGAGGCCCATGACTGTAGAGGCATATTAGCTCCTAACAGTTCACGGTTAGCCTCATGGTAGATTCCTACCAGATCAGCTTGATCATTAGTTGTCCCTTGGAAATTGTCGACATAAGTTGTCGCTAATGGTTGCCTTATAAGGGCTGTCTGATTTCCTCAAATGCGTGTCTAATGTGGCTTGCAAAAGAAACGGTGAGGACGTAGCACCAAATAATACAGAGGCAAACCGATAGGTGATTATTTCACTGTTAGGATCCAGTGGGTCCTTGTACCAGAGGAATTTTGCGTAGTCACGATCTTCCTCCTGCAATCCTACTCGGAGAAAGGCTTTGCTGATGTCAGCAGTATAGGCAAAAATGCCTGTGCGAAATCGTAACAACACGTCATGTAGCCTTTGTGTTTGGCTAGGTCCCGTTTGGAGACATTCATTTAGAGACACACTATTAGGCTTTACTTTAGTACTGCAATTAAAGACAATACGAATAGGTGTTGTCAGTGAGTCTTTCACCACAGCATGGTGAGGTAAATAATGACCTGTTTTTCGGTCATCGTGTTCAACAACTTCAATGAACTTATTGTCAAGTTGTTGTTGGATAAGTTGGTGATACATGGTTAGTTTGTCTGGCTGCTTCTGCAGTCGTGTTAATTGAGACCGCAATTGTGAGGCTGCCATAAAATAATTCACTGGAAGTTGGGGATGATCTAACTTCCATGGAAGTCTTACCCAGTATTGTTTATTTGAGTAGACAACTGTATCCAGATATTGCTGGTAAGTCCATGTATCATCAGGGCTTGGTTGCTCAGGGATGATGCCTAACGTATCTAAATCCCACAAACGATGTATTGGTGGGTCAGACTCAATGTCCTCGGCTATTTCCCTGAAGCATAGGGGTGACTGCTCTAAGCCTAGTCACGCCACAATTACATTATTGGTTTGTTGGTTTGTGGGCGCTGGACCTTGTCTGAAAAGCACGGGTCCTGTGAGCAATTTGCCACCTGCGGACGACAACAAATTCATACCATGTTGCCTAGTGCATCCAGTGATAAACTTGTAATAATGATCCGCGCCTATTAATATTCCAATATCTGTGAGACAATCGGAATTTATTTTATGATCCGCTAGCCTCATGCGGTTTCGCTTAAGGTGTCTCGCAGTGCGAGCTAATCCTGTGACCTGCAGGTCCATAGGAATCTTATCCACTACCACCGCATGGATTGGGCTAGCAGAGGATCCTAGTCTAACTAGTAATTTAACTACCTTGTAGTCACGCGGTCCACTATTTGATAGGAAACCAGAAATGTTTAACTTCACACTTTTGGTAGGTTTTAAATTTAAATCATCTACCAACTGTTGCGTGATGAAGGTTTTTTGGGAACCTTGGTCAAAGAGACCTCTACTGTTAATTCTAGATCTTCGGTTTATTAATTTAAGCTGAGCGGTAGGCAAGGTAGTACTGTTGCCTGACTCAGTAGCGAGTACATTCACTTCGTGATGTACTTTACAATATTGCACTGAAGTAGAATTAGTAAAATTCTCTCCAGTGGTCATAGTTGGTGTAGGAGATTTCCTTCATAAGGCGTAGTGGTGTATTCCTTGGTTACAACGGTTGCAAGTACGTAGTGGTACTGCACATTTCTTGGGATCATGAGAACCCATACATTTAGTGCATTTGTGCAATTCCTGTAACCTTGTAACTCTAGCATTATACGTAGGATAAGCAGAGCATTGATAAGTGGTGTGTTCCTGATTGCAGAACAGACACTTTCTTTGATTAATAGACTTAGTCTCTTTAGTAGACAAGTCATGAGTTATCTCTGAAGGAGATACTGAATAGGTACCTACATTTCCACTTCTTTTCCTGGTGGATGGAGTAGGTTTGGCTTTATATTTATTAGACTTACTTGGAGTCTGTTTAGGTTTGACTGAAATATCAGTATTAATTGGTTTGGACTCAGGTTTAATTTTGTCATGAGTCTTTAACCTATTAACTGTGATCCTCAACCCCTCGAAAATCTGATCGAGAGTAAGAAACTCAGTATTATAATGTGAGCAAAGCTCTGTCAAGACGTTTCGAGGTAATTTCCTCTGTAACAGTAGCTTGATAGACCATTCAGAACTAGGTATATTAACCTTGGTACCTAAGGCCTTTACTAGAGACTCTACTTCTAGTCTGAAGCTTTGAAGTGACTCTGGTCTACTGTTTGGTGCATTCAGATCTAGCAATTGATAATAAAGGGTAGCTATACTTAACTCTTTGTTGCAATAGTTCAACTTCAGAAGTTTTATAGCTTCCTCATAATTACTCTCATTAAGAGTAAGGTTATGTATGACCTTTTTAGCCTCTCCTGTGAGAAGACTGAGTAGGTATGAAAATTTAGAAACTTTGTCTAGAGACTGTTTCTTATGGATGTGAACTTCAAAGGAAGTCCAAAAATTATCCCAATTTTCTGTATCTAATCCTGAAAAGGTGGGCAAGTCTAGAGTAGGTAAACGAACCTCAGGTAAGTGATTATTGAAGTGAGACCCAGTGTTGCTGGCATTGGATCTAGACTGTTTGGCTAATTTAGATTTTAATTTTATCATGAGTCTCCTCTTCATATTGGGAGATGTCGTTTACAATTTGACTTACTTCATCAGGATCAATTTCTACAGTATTTAGCAGAGCAAGATAAGATTGACCTGCAGTTCTGACTTGATCAAATTTCAGATCAGCCAATCTAACTGTTGACTCTAAGTGATAAGAGTCAACGGGATTATCTTTAGTTAAGTCATCAGCCTTATTAATTAATCTGGTCAAGTGACCTTTAAGGCCAATGTAGGTTCTCCTCAATTGTTCAGGAGTAGCCATGTTGGGCTTAGGTTCAAACTTCACAGTGTTAGGGTATGTATTACTAATGAAGCTTGGATACTTGTTCATTAGTGAACAGGTAACATTAATTGTAGCCTAATTTAAGGTGACTACTTTATATTTTACCTCACTTGAGGTTGAATGTACCTACCTACCTAACAACAAATAGCTAGATATTTTGTGCACTGTCTGAACTTCACCATTAGTCCGGTTAGCTCATCCATATCACCATCAGAGTTAATGGAGATAATCCAGCAATACGCAAAATAGATACACAAAAATAATGTATACAAGAGAAATATTATGGAGACACTCCAATCAGAGTTATCTCAAAAATTTATCCCACCCTATAGAGGGTCAGCACAAATAATGTAATATATACACAACACTGACTAGTTTTAGATCTAGTCGTAATAATTCCTAACTAAGAACTATAAAATTATTTAGTCTGGGCTTGTACCAAATTCAGCACAATCTCAGCCTAAATTCTACCTAAGAACATGGGTAAAGATTATTGTGGTGCAATAAGGTAAATATAGTTGTGCTGTATTTTTGGGTTTTTTGTTTTATAAGAGTGCTCTTGCACACACAGGTGAACAATTATGTACAGTTAAGTTTGGCTTGCCAGCCACAGCCTTTTGTGATGGTTGACGGTGTTAATTAACTTGTCAACCACATGCAACCTAGATTCCCCTGACAAGTGTACACCATCTCTGGTCAGGTTCTGTCTGTAAGGTCTGGCTGTAAATTGGATATATGTGGCATCCAATCTCACTCGTTTTTTCAGCCTGAAATTTATGTACTTAGCAGCTCTCAAGTAGTATTCCGGAGTTACTCCCCAACGGTTATCTTGGCTTGGTTGGCGAGGCTCCACTAATGTGAATACTACTGATTCACTGATGAGCTTGAAAGAAGAAATTATGTTTTTGAGGTGTTTGATCACCTCGGCTGGATGACGAGTGGGGTGGATGTCATTGCCACCTAAGTATATAATGGTTAGATGGTGAGGCCACTCTAACGCAGGTGTTAGGGTGGTGTTGTTGTAAAAGTTATCAGCTGTTGCTCCTGGTGACCTAAAGATTCTCACCTCGGTGTGAGGTATAGGTCTAAGTGTTGTGGGTAATTGGCTATGACCCACTAAAGCCACTTTATACATGAGGTAAAGTAGCAAGATGTTAGTGTGATCTAGGCTAACTGATGTGTTACAATGTTAGTTGACACAATTAATTAAATAGTTAGTCTAGCTTCTATCACACAAGGATTAGCTATTAATGGTTAATATTTTAATTATAAATTTAATGCCTATCCGGTTCGAAGGACCATAATGTGGGATATTTGGGCTTGATTCTGATTAATTAATAATTAAAGTAGTAAATTAAATTACGAAGGACCACCCGCTTTTAAAGTAAAGAGGGAAACTGAGAATTTCAGATCATTAGATAAATTTCTAGAGAAAACCAGTGACTATGGATATAGCTAGAAAATATGATCATAAGAATAATTAATGGGCTGTATTATTAAAGAAACAGACCTCAAACACCTACATTGGGGGTTATTACTGGAGGTAAGTACGTCCAGGAATCAGTGTGGTTCGTTCACTAATTCAATTAATAATAATCTAATCCTATAAATAATGTTGAATGTAATATCATTCACATCAAGAAGAACATGAATATGAGCATAGTAATGAGTCACAGTAAATCACACATTAATATCAAACATTCTGAATGAATCAAATTGCAAGGAAATGGATAAAAAAGAAATAAGCCTTAGCTTGTAGCAGATTCCTTTAGATAACCATAGAAGTCCTCTTAATCTCCAGGTCCAGTACACTGACGAATGATACGGTTCAACATGGAGAAGGCAGCATGAGGAATTCTTCTCTCGAGCTGCAAGATAAATAACTACCAGCAGCAATTGATTTAACTACTCAATTCATATTCAAAAATATTAATATCTACAGATGGAATTCTAATCACCTGTTATTAGGTGTTATCCCGTTGCATAACGAACAATCACCCGGCTATTATTAGACCTGTAAATGATGCATCAAATAAAGGGTACTTAGCTGTGGGCACTGTATAAGTATTAAGATTGCCGTAATACCGCATCCCAGGCTCCGGTGAACCTCTCCTGGATAATGATGCATTTCAAGCTGGCTGATCACGTGTCGTCAGGAACCAAGTCTAGGGGTCCCTCATTTAACACCAGCACTAGTTGAAGATATTATCTGCAAGGTCATTCACGCCTCACAGTGGCGGCTTTCATCTGAGGATGGATAACACCTGTCCTATTTGCTGGACAATGGCGTCTTTTATGAGTACGGTAAGCGCGGCTTTGCCTCCTTTCGGCTCTACACGTGTCCGCGTACTGAGGGGGATGGCGTCCCTCCAACCCACGCCGAGTCGACGTTCATAACACAAATTATTGTCACGAACATTAATATTTCTCGCATTCGCGCTTGAAACTCTAAAGACTGGACGGGTTTATTATTTAGAGGAACGAAATATTATTATTTAACTATTTAAGAATAGTAAATATAGAAGGGAGAGGAATTAATGTCTCCCCATGGCATTCATTGATGACGTTAACTCTATCGCGAGGTAGACGCTATGATTCTAACGCTCTATTCGGCTTTTAGTTAGAGAACAATTCGTCTGCAATCAGTTGTCATACAGAATGCTTTAATTATGGAGAATCGTATTTAATTCTCACACAAATTGAATATAATGTGTTTTACTGTAAAGAAATCTGACGCAATACTGGCGTCAGGTGATGTGAGAATTCTAGCCTAATGCACAGATGAATTATTAGTACATGAGAATTCTACGAGTGGTTAATTTTACTTACTACAATATTAAGTATGGTTAGTAATAAGTAATGAGAATACAACAATGCTGTATTCGATGTTGGAAATATCCAACAGCATTCCAATGGGTTACATCACGTATATTTATAATTGTATTGCATTCCAGTGGGTTACCGTAAATCTGGTACTGAATGTCATTCCAGATTGCTGGTGTACAAATCAGTTTCCATAAAATTCCAGTGGGCTACCATAAATTAGACTTTCCGTATCATTACAATGACTAACATACATTTGGCATTCCAGGCAAGCGTCGGTGATAGCTGTTGTGGCGACAGCAATTGCTTGCATCGTTATATTCGTTGAGATTTTAGTCGAGGCTGACCCTAAATTCGACCCAGTCTATCAAAACCCTACCGTCTCCAGCTTCGCTCTGGGCTTCGGGGCCATCCTTTTCTCCTTCGGCGGAGCCTCGGTCTTCCCAACCATCCAGAACGACATGAGAGACCGCTCACTCTTCGGCAAGGCCGTCGTCGTCTCCTTCGCTGGTAAGGCCTTATTAGTGTTACGCTGCCTGGCTTTCCTCCTCAGGAATTTTTTGTAATGCTTATATTTCCTGCCTATAGTCTAGCCCAGTGCTACAGTTGAGCGGCATCTAGGACAATACATCTTTTTCGGATAATAACTACTCTCCCCCCACCTCCGAAGAGCTGGATGAAATCTTTGAATAATGTAACACAAAGTAACAAAATAAATAAATCATTATATATATATATATATATATATATATATATATATATATATATATATATATATATATATATATATATATATATATATATATATATATATATCCTACTATCTCCTACTATATGGGAATGCATGCCTGGCATTACAGCCGAGGAGAGACAAGTCATTAGCTACCTCAGTCATCAGAGCTCTTAATGAATTGCTCAGAGCAGACAACCTGGTCCGTCTCCCCGCTCGTGCCAAGAACACCAGCTGCAGGACGACCAACAATAATTCACCTGAGAATCACAAAATGAGAGCACAGATCACCAGGAAAATAGAAGAGGGCAATACCACAGGTGCCATCAGAATCTTAACCAGCGATAACACTATTGCCCCCAATAATGCCAACTCGACCATCACACCAGTTGCATTGCTCCTGGCAGTATGGGTTCGAGTCACTTCTGGGGTGTGAGTTTTCAGTTGCATATAGTCCTGGGGACCATTCAGGCTTGTTCCCATTTGTGTTCCTCACGTGTGCTCCAAAGAATGAGGTGATTTGGTAAAATACTGTGCTCAAGATTACCATCCGAGTGCTGGCGGGCGGGTGGTTCAAATAGCTTCGGCTATCACCTCCTTATGTCCGGTCGTGATGGTCGAGTGGATAAGGTATCCTGTACACACCAGTTGCATTGCTCCTGTCAGTATGGGTTCAAGTCACTTCTGGGGTGTGAGTTTTCAGTTGCATATAGTCCTGGAGACAATTCAGGTTTGTTTGCATATATATATATATATATATATATATATATATATATATATATATATATATATATATATATATATATATATATATATATATATATTAAATATGACCGAAAAAGTAAGATCATTAATTCTAACACGAATTTTCTCGATCTTTCTTACGTTTCTTTTCACTGTTGATGGTAATTCAAAAATCAATTCTCCAAAATTCATTTTTATTTCTAGTCTGACGCGACACTTGAGCGCGTTTTGTAAAACTTATTACATTTTCAAAGACTTTAGTTTATACACACACACACAACTTTAACTGAATAGAGCTTAAACATCTTCGAGTTTTTATATCTACATTTGGGTGAAGTGACATGTTACAACAGTTTTGGATGAGGTGAAAATAAACTTTTAACACAAGACAGGACACGAAACAATGGGTATTAAAGGTAGGTAACTGCAGAAGGCCTATTTTTATTGGCCCATATTTCTTGATGCTTCTATATTGGAGCGGAGCCTTGAAGTGGGTAGAATATAGTTGTGCATTAATTGGCTGTTCATTGCTGGTGTTGACTTCTTGATTTGTAGTGCCTCACAGATGTCAAGCCGCCTGCTATCGCTGTATCTATCGATGATTTCTGTGTTGTTTGCTAAGATTTCTCTGGTGATGGTTTGGTTGTGGGAAGAGACTATATGTTCCTTAATGGAACCCTGTTGCTTATGCATCGTTAAACGCCTGGAAAGAGAAGTTGTTGTCTTGCCTATATACTGAGTTCTTTAAGGCTTACAGTCCCCAAGTGGGCATTTGAAGGCATAGACGGCGTTGGTCTCCTTTAAGTCGTTCTGCTTTGTGTCTGGAGAGTTTCTCATGAGTAGGTTGGCCGTTTTTTTGGTTTTATAGTAAATCGTCAATAGTATCTTCTGAATTTTGTCTGTAGGGATAACGTTCCTATTAACAATATCTTTCAGGACCCTTTCCTCCGTTTTATGAGCTGTGGAAAAGAAGTTCCTGTAAAATAGTCTAATAGGGGGGTACAGGTGTTGTGTTAGTTGACTCTTCAGAGGTTGCATGGCGTTTCACCTTTCTTTTTATGATGTCTTCAACAAAACCATTGGAGAAGCCGTTGTTGACTAGGACCTGCCTTACCCTACAGAGTTCTTCAACGACTTGCTTCCATCCTGAGATGTGGCTGAGAGCACGGTCGATGTAAGCGTTAACAACCCTCCTCTAGTACCTGTCTGGGCAGTCACTGTTGGCATTGAGGCACATTCTTATGTATGTTTCCTTGGTGTAGACTGCAGTGTGGAAACCTCCGCTCCTTTCCGTGAGGAGCAGACACTATTGAGGGTGGGGAGAACAGTAGGGAGGGTGGGGAGAAAAGCAGGCAGGGTGTGGGGAATAGTAGGGAGGGTGGGGGAACTGTAGGGAGGGTGGGGAGAACAGTAGGGAGGGTGGGTAGAACAGTAAGAATTGTGGGAAGAACAGTAGGGAGGGTGGGGAGAACTGAAGGGAGGGTGGGTAGAACATTAGGGAGTGTGGAAGAACAGTAGAGAGGGTGGGAGAACAGTAGGAAGGGTGGGGAGAAAAGTAGGGAGGCTGGGGAGAACAGTAGGGAAGTTAGGGAGAACAGTAGGGAGGGTGAGAGAACAGTAGGGAGGGTGGGAGAACAGTAGAGAGAACAGTAGAGAGGGTGAGAGAACAGTATGGAGAGTGGGAGAACAGTAGGGAGGGTGAGAGAACAGTAGGGAGGGTGGGAGAACAGTAGAGAGGGTGAGAGAACAGTATGGAGAGTGGGAGAACAGTAGTGTGAGTAGGGAGAACAGTAGGGAGGGTGGGTGAACTGTAGAGAGTGTAGAACAGTAGAAAGGGTGGGAAGATAAATATGGAGGATGGGGAAAACAGTAGGGAGGGTGAGAGAAGAGTAGGGAGGGAGGGGAGAACAATAGGGAGGGAGGGAGAACAGTAGGAAGGGTGGGGAGAACAGTAGGGAGGGAGGGAGAACAGTAGGAAGGGTGGGGAGAACAGTAGGGAGTGTTGAAGAACTGTAGGGAGAGTGGGGAGAACAGTATGGAGGGTGTGAGAAGAGTAAAGAGGGTGGTGAGAACAGTAGGGAGTGTGAGAGAACAGTATAGAGAGTGGGGAGAACAGTAGGGAGTGTGAGAGAACAGTATAGAGAGTGGGGAGAACAGTAAGGAGGGTGAGAGAACTGTAAGGAGGAAGGGTAGGAAGAACAGTAAGAAGGGAGGGGAGGACAGAAGGGAGGATGGGGAGAACAGTAAGGAAGGTGGGAGAACTATAGGGAGGGTGGGGAGAACATTTGGGAGGGTGGGGAGAACAGTAAGGAAGGTGGGAGAACTATAGGGAGGGTGGGGAGAACATTTGGGAGGGTGGGGAGAACAGTAAGGAAGGTGGGAGAACTATAGGGAGGGTGGGGAGAACATTTGGGAGGGTGGGGAGAAGAGTAGGGAGGGTGGGAGAACAGTAGGGAGGGAGAGAACGACAGTAGGGAGGGTGGGGAGAACAGTAAGAAGGGAAGGGAGGACAGAAGGGAGTAGGGGGAAAACAGTAGGGAGGGTGGGAAGAGCAGTGGGGAGGATGGGAAGAAGAGTAGGATTGGTGGGGAGAACAGTAGGGAGGGTGGGGCGAACAGTAGGGAGGGTGGGGAGAACAGTAGGGAGGGTGGGAGAACAGAAAGAAGGGTGGGAGAACTGTAGGGAGGATGGGGAGAACAGTAGGGAGGGTGGGAGAACAGAAAGAAGGGTGGGAGAACTGTAAGGAGGATGGGGAGAACAGTAGGATGGGTGGGAAGAACAGTAGTGAGGGAGAGGGTGAACAGTAGGGAGGGTCGGGACAAGAGTAGGGAGGTTGGAGAGAACAGTTGGGAGGGTGAGAGAACAGTAGGGACGGCGAAAGAACAGTAGGGACGGTGCGAGAACAGTAGGGAAGGTGGAGAGAACAGCAGGGAGGGTGGGAGAACAGTAGGGATTGTGTGGAAAACATTTGGGAGCGTGGAGAGAAGAGCAGGGAGGAAGAGGGTAACAGTAAGCAGGATGGGAGAACGGTAGGGAGGGAGAAAAGTTGGGACTGTGAGGAGAACAGTAGGGTGGGTTAGGAGAACAGTAGGGAGGGTGGGAGAACAGTGGAGAGGGTGTGGAGAACAGTAGGTAGTGTGGTGAGAACAGTAGTGAGGGAGAGGGTGAACAGTAGGGAGGGTGGGTAGAATAGAAGGGAAGGTGTGAGAACAGTAGAGAGGGTGGGGAGGAAAGTAGGGTGGGTTTGGAGAACAGTGGAGAAGGTGGAAGAACTGTTGGGAGAATGGGGAGAACAGTTGAGAGGATGGGAAGAACAATAGGAAGAACAATAGGGAGGGGGGAGAACAGAATGGAGGGTGGGGAGGTAAGTAGGGAGGGTGGGTAGGACAGTAGGGAGGTTGGGAGAACAGTAGGGAGGGTGGGAGAGAACAGTAGGGAGGGTAGGGAAAACAGTAGGTCAGAGAACAGTAGGGAGGGTGGGAGAACCGCAGGGAATGTGGGAGAACAGTAGGGAAAGTGGGAGAACAGTAGGGAGGGTGGGAGAACAGTAGGAAGTTTGGGAGAACAGTAGGGAGGGTGGGAGAACAGTAGGGAGTTTGGGAGAACAGTAGGGGGGTGGGGAGAACAGCAGGGAGGGGGTGAACAGTAGCGAGGGAGGGGAGGACAGTAAGGAGGGTGGGAGAACAGTAGGGAGGGTGGGGAGTAAAGTAAGGTGGGTTGGGAGAACAGTGGGAAGGTGGAAGAACTGTTGGGAGGGAGGGGAGAACAATTGAGAGGATGGGGAGAACAGAATGGAGGGTGAGGAGGAAAGTAGGGAGGGTGGGGAGAAAAGTAGGGAGGGTGGAGAGGACAGTAGGGAGGTTGGGAGAACAGTAGGAAGTGTGGGGAGAACAATAGGGACGGAGCGGAGAACAGTAGGAATGGTGGGAAAACAGTAGGGATGATGGGAGAACAGTAAGGAAGGTGTGAGAGAACAGTAGGGAACGGTAGAAAGGGTGGGGAGAACAGGCGGGAGAGTGGGAGAATTGTGGAGAAGGTGGGAGAACAGTAGGAAGTGTGGGGAGAACAGTAGGGATGGTGGGATAACAGTAGGGACTGTGCGGAGAACAGTAGGGATTTTGGGGAGAACAGTGGAGAGGATGAACAGTAGGGAGGGTGAGAGAACAGTAGGGAGGGTGAGAGAACAGTAGGGAGGGTTGTTGAGAACAGTTGGGAGGGTGTGGAGGACAGTTGGGAGGGTGTGGAGGACAGTTGGGAGGGTGTGGAGGACAGTTGGGAGGGTGTGGAGGACAGTTGGGAGGGTGTGGAGGACAGTTGGGAGGGTGTGGAGGACAGTTGGGAGGGTGTGGAGGACAGTTGGGAGGGTGTGGAGGACAGTTGGGAGGGTGTGGAGGACAGTTGGGAGGGTGGTATGGGAATCGACCTGTGAGATTTATATTTAATTTATATGAATTTTTATAGAATTTATATTTACGTTAATTTATATATTTCGATAGCAATTTGTATGATGTTAAGTGGACTGTACTTCTGCAATAATCTCACAAATCGATCCTTACACGTTAAGGGGGAGGGGTTATATTAAATTTATATATATGCAGCCAATCAAACTACAGTATTAACTACATATATTAGAATACATTGAGGAGGTTCCTTATCTTATTGTACAACAGGTCTTAGTCCACCAGGTATAACTAGGATGTAGACACCAAATTATCCTCGTTTGAGGCTAGCTTCCATCACCCAGTAACTGATGTATCAAGTCTTCCTTCCTCTTCTTGTTCCTGTCAAAGGGCGTTAGCTGTAAAGCCAGAATCCCAATATATGACAGCTATATCAGAGAAAACACTGAATAATAGATCAGATAAGGACCAAGGCTTAATTACCTTTTTTTGAGTCGATCATTTGTGTTCTCACCGGTTCGCCCAATATGTACCTAACATTAATGGCCAAAAATGATTAGATAAACGGGTTTCGGAAAAAAACACTTCCCTTGTGTTTGTTGACTGCGTGTTGATGATGGAATCTTGAGGTTATCTTGAGATGATTTCGGGGCTTTTTAGTGTCCCCGCGGCCCGGTCCTCGACCAGGCCTCCACCCCCAGGAAGCAGCCCGCAGGAGGACAGTAGTGGAAGACCACTACTCTGATCTCCGTCACACTTCGTCCAAGAGAAATTATAGGAGTTGAATTTGCTCCACTGTGCCTCTGGTCTTAACAACAATGGCTGACCTTCCTGACGCTCCTGGCTTACTGTCCAGATATCAGTAACTGATAGAAGGGTCACATTCACTTTATTTTGATACTGATAATTAAGTTAATTCAAATAAGATGTTTTTATGATGGTAAAAGTCGAAAGACTAATGTATTTAAGAGTAATTCCCAACACAATAGGTGGTGAATTTATAATAGTATGTAGCAATGATATCCCGTTTTCTATTGACAGAAAATTCATCAACAAGCTACATTTTCTATGGGTTAACTTGTGTATACAACACAGCAGCAATATTATCTGCGTATTGTATGTAATATTATTAAATGGTGTCGGATTTTCCGACAGGTGGGGAGGACAGTTGGGAGGGTGGGGAGGATAGTCGGGAGGGTGGGGAGGATAGTCGGGAGGGTGGGGAGGATAGTCGGGAGGGTGGGGAGGACAGTCGGGAGGGTGGGAAGGATAGTCGGGAGGGTGTGGAGGAAATTGGGAGGGTGGGGAGGACAGTTGGGAGGGTGGGGAGGACAGTTGGGAGGGTGGGGAGGATAGTCGGGAGGGTGGGGAGGACAGTTGGGAGGGTGTGGAGGACAGTCGGGAGGGTGGGGAGGACAGTTGGGAGGGTGTGGAGGACAGTTGGGAGGGTGGGGAGGACAGTTGGGAGGGTGGGGAGGACAGTCGGGAGGGTGGGGAGGACAGTCGGGAGGGTGGGGAGGACAGTCGGGAGGGTGGGGAGGACAGTTGGGAGGGTGGGGAGGACAGTTGGGAGGGTAGGGAGGACAGTTGGGAGGGTGGGGAGGACAGTCGGGAGGGTGAGGAGGACAGTTGGGAGGGTGTGGAGGACAGTTGGGAGGGTGTGGAGGACAGTTGGGAGGGTGGGGAGGACAGTTGGGAGGGTGGGGAGGACAGTTGGGAGGGTGGGGAGGACAGTTGGGAGGGTGTGGAGGACAGTTGGGAGGGTGTGGAGGACAGTTGGGAGGGTGTGGAGGACAGTTGGGAGGGGGGGAGGACAGTTGGGAGGGTGGGGAGGACAGTTGGGAGGGTGTGGAGGACAGTTGGGAGGGTGGGGAGGACAATTGGGAGGGTGGGGAGGACAGTTGGGAGGGTGGGGAGGACAGTTGGGAGGGTGGGGAGGACAGTTGGGAGGGTGTGGAGGACAGTTGGGAGGGTGTGGAGGACAGTAGGAAGGGTGGGGAGGACAGTTGGGAGGGTGGGGAGGACAGTTGGGAGGGTGTGGAGGACAGTTGGGAGGGTGGGGAGGACAGTTGGGAGGGTGGGGAGGACAGTTGGGAGGGTGGGGAGGACAGTTGGGAGGGTGTGGAGGACAGTTGGGAGGGTGGGGAGGACAGTTGGGAGGGTGTGGAGGACAGTCGGGAGGGTGGGGAGGACAGTCGGGAGGGTGAGGAGGACAGTTGGGAGGGTGGGGAGGACAGTCGGGAGGATGGGGAGGACAGTTGGGAGGGTGTGGAGGACAGTTGGGAGGGTGTGGAGGACAGTTGGGAGGGTGTGGAGGACAGTTGGGAGGGTGGGGAGGACAGTTGGGAGGGTGTGGAGGACAGTTGGGAGGGTGTGGAGGACAGTTGGGAGGGTGGGGAGGACAGTTGGGAGAGTGGGGAGGACAGTTGGGAGGGTGTGGAGGACAGTTGTGAGGGTGGGGAGGACAGTTGGGAGGGTAGGGAGGACAGTTGGGAGGGTGGGGAGGACAGTTGGGAGGGTGGGGAGGACAGTTGGGAGGGTGGGGAGGACAGTAGGAAGGGTGGGGAGGACAGTTGGGAGGGTGGGGAGGACAGTAGGAAGGGTGGGGAGGACAGTTGGGAGGAAGTGGAGGACAGTTGGGAGGGTGGGGAGGACAGTTGGGAGGGTGGGGAGGACAGTTGGGAGGGTGTGGAGGACAGTTGGGAGGGAGTGGAGGACAGTTGGGAGGGTGTGGAGGACAGTAGGAAGGGTGGGAAGGACAGTTGGGAGGGTGGGGAGGACAGTTGGGAGGGTGTGGAGGACAGTTGGGAGGGTGGGGAGGACAGTTGGGAGGGTGGGGAGGACAGTCGGGAGGGTGGGGAAGACAGTTGGGAGGGTGTGGAGGACAGTTGGGAGGGTGGAGAGGACAGTTGGGAGGGTGGGGAGGACAGTTGGGAGGGTGGGGAGGACAGTTGGGAGGGAGTGGACAGTTGGGAGGGTGTGGAGGACAGTTGGGAGGGTGTGGAGGACAGTTGGGAGGGTGGGGAGGACAGTTGGGAGGGTGGGGAGGACAGTTGGGAGGGTGGGGAGGACAGTTGGGAGGGTGGGGAGGACAGTAGGGAGGGTGGGGAGGACAGTCGGGAGGGTGTGGAGGACAGTTGGGAGGGTGGGGAGGACAGTTGGGAGGGTGGGGAGGACAGTTGGGAGGGTGAGGAGGACAGTTGGGAGGGTGGGGAGGACAGTTGGGAGGTTGGGGAGGACAGTTGGGAGGGTGGGGAGGACAGATGGGAGGGTGGGGAGGACAGATGGGAGGGTGAGGAGGACAGTCGGGAGGGTGGGGAGGACAGATGGGAGGGGTGGGGAGGACAGTTGGGAGAGTGGGGAGGACAGTTGGGAGGGTGTGGAGGACAGTTGGGAGGGTGTGGAGGACAGTTGGGAGGGTGGGGAGGACAGTTGGGAGGGTGTGGAGGACAGTTGGGAGGGTGTGGAGGACAGTTGGCAGGGGGGGAGGACAGTTGGGAGGGTGTGGAGGACAGTTGGGAGGGTGTGGAGGACAGTTGGGAGGGTGTGGAGGACAGTTGGGAGGGGGGAGGACAGTTGGGAGGGTGGGGAGGACAGTTGGGAGGGTGTGGAGGACAGTTGGGAGGGTGGGGAGGACAGTTGGGAGAGTGGGGAGGACAGTTGGGAGGGTGGGGAGGACAGTTGGGAGGGTGTGGAGGACAGTTGGGAGGGTGGGGAGGACAGTTGGGAGGGTGTGGAGGACAGTTGGGAGGGTGGGGAGGACAGTTGGGAGGGTGTGGAGGACAGTTGGGAGGGTGTGGAGGACAGTTGGGAGGGTGGGGAGGACAGTAGGGAGGGTGGGGAGGACAGTTGGGAGGGTGTGGAGGACAGTTGGGAGGGTGTGGAGGACAGTTGGGAGGGTGGGGAGGACAGTTGGGAGGGTGTGGAGGACAGTTGGGAGGGTGGGGAGGACAGTTGGGAAAGTGGGGAGGACAGTTGGGAGGGGGGGGGAGGACAGTTGGGAGGGTGGGGAGGACAGTTGGGAGGGTGGGGAGGACAGTTGGGAGGGTGGGAGGACAGTCGGGAGGGTGTGGAGGACAGTCGGGAGGGTGGGGAGGACAGTTGGGAGGGTGGGGAGGACAGTTGGGAGGGTGGGGAGGACAGTCGGGAGGGTGGGGAGGACAGTCGGGAGGGTGTGGAGGACAGTCGGGAGGGTGGGGAGGACAGTTGGGAGGGTGGGGAGGACAGTTGGGAGGGTGTGGAGGACAGTCGGGAGGGTGGGGAGGACAGTTGGGAGGGTGGGGAGGACAGTTGGGAGGGTGGGGAGGACAGTCGGGAGGGTGGGGAGGAGAGAAGGGAGGGTGGGGAGGACAGTCGGGAGGGTGGTTAGGACAGTAGTGTGGGTGGGAGAATTCTCCCATGTATTCCTGTGCAATATTTAGTTTTCCTATAATATGTGCGACAATTACACCTAGAACCACTTTCCTCTTATTGGTTCTTATTGGTATATATTTGTTGCTAACCCAAACATCATTCCAGACCATTAACAACTAATCCTAACTGTACCGCCTACAGTGTTGCTATCGCTGTACCTGCCGGTGGCGATAGCGGGGTACGCGGTAAAAGGAGTTGATGTGGGGGACAACATTCTACTCACCGTCGATATCAGTAAAGGCATCATCAAGGCAGCGTTGGTGATGGAAGTGCTCAACCTCCTGGGCACCTACATCATCACCTTCAACCCCATTAGTCAAATGTTCGAGGAGTTGCTTGGGGTCGAGAACAGTAAGTTTACACGTGTTAGACAGTAATTAAATTAATAGGAAAGATTTTCCTGGGTAAATCCTGGTTTTCATATGGGGGTCGTAGATTTCGGTAGTAAATAACAAACAAAATGAGTTTTGTATATATTGTATTTATGTCACAACAGGCTTTCTGTTGTTTTCTGTGTTCATATATTCTTAAGAGAATTTGTGCATATGTGTACTCACCTAGATGTGCTTGTTGGGGATTAGCTCTCGCTCTTTGGTCCCGCCTCTCAACCGCCAATCTTCTTGTGTACTGAGCTTATCGAGCTCTATCATATCTACATTTGAAACTGTGTATGGAATCAACCTCCACTACTTCACTTCCTAGTGTATTCCATTTACTTACTATTTTGACTCTGAAAAAGATCCTTCAAATGTCTCTGTGGCTCATTGGAGTACTCAGCTTCCACCTGTGTCCCCTTGTTCGTGTTCCGCCTGTGCTAAATAATCCATCTTTGTCTACCCTGTCAATTTCCCTGAGAATTTTGTATGTGGTGATCATGTCTCCCATCTAACTCTTCTGTTTTCCAGCGACGTGAGGTACTTTTCACACAGCCTTTCCTCATAACTCATGCCTCTTAGTTCTGGGACTAGTCTAGTGGCATACCTCTGAACTTTTTCCAGCTTCGTCTTGTGCTTGACAAGGTACGGGCTCCATGCTCAACCCGTCCTCTTAAAAATAACGTCACTTTTGGCTCGTATGCGCACTATGGCCAAATTTGGACGTAATTTGAAATGAAATCGACTCACAAAAGTGACGTACTGTTCCGTTTTCTGTTTGAGTCGTCCGGCTTACTCGGTAAGGTTAAAAGAGGAAACTTTCAATTAACGTTTTTCATAACGTTTTGAAACTTTGAGAATTTCCTGCCCACCTAACCTATCAGAGGACCCTTAACTTACTGTTGTTGAAAAAAAAATCCCAAATTTATTTTCATTTCTTTTTTCATTTTCAAATTACGTCCATATTCGGCCATACTGGCAAACGGCCAAAAGCGACGTTCTTTTTAAGAGGACAGGTTGCATGCTAGGGCTCATACTCCAGGATTGGTCTTACATATGTGGTGTACATGGTTCCGAAGGATTCCTTACACAGGTTCCTGATGTTAGCCAGCCGCGCATACGCCACTGATGTTATTCTTTTGATGCGCGTAATTATTATATACACGTGACACATTATTCATCACGTGTTAATTTCTTTGTGATTTACACACAAACATGTAGATATTATATGTAATATGCATAATTTATAATATATGTGTAATATATATAATATATTATAAATATATATTATATATAATATATAAATATATTTAATACATATTATATAATATATATTTTACATATTATATGTTAAATATATATAATCACCTCAGTTGACAAACTTATATATAATCACTTCAGTTGACATTTGTATTCATATTCAAAATATCGTGTATTAGATCAAGTATTTCTGTATTTCTCAGATGCCTCTCTGATGTGTGCGTCGGTCTGTGTGTGTGTTTATTCTTTGCGTTTACTATTTGTATCCTCAGAATCGAGCTGTTAGCTCTTGGACCCCCTTCTTTCTAACCACTCTATTTTTCCCCTACTAGGTCTACTACATACATTTCTCTCTAACACATATACACACATCAAGGAAGCAGCTCGTAGCAGCTGTCTAACTTCCAGGTACCTATTTACTGCAAGGTGAACAGTCGCATCAGGGTGAAAGAAATTCTGCCTTATTATTTCCGCCTCCGCCCGGAATCAAACCCGGTCCATTAGGACTACGACCCCCGTGTGCTGTCCACTCAGTCACGAGGCCCCCCTGTGTGTAATTACCTAAGTGTAATTACCTAAGTGTAGTTACAGGATGAGAGCTACGCTCGTGGTGTCCCGTCTTCCCAGCACTCTTTGTCATATAGCGCTTTGAAACTACTGACGGTCTTGGCCTCCACCACCTTCTCACCTAACTTGTTCCAACCGTCTACCACTCTGTTTGCGAAAGTGAATTTTCTTACATATCTTCGGCATCTGTGTTTAGCTAGTTTAAATCTATGACCTCTTGTGTGTGTGTGTGTGTGTGTGTGTGTGTGTGTGTGTGTGTGTGTGTGTGTGTGTGTGTGTGTGTGTGTGTGTGTGTGGGTGTGTGTGTGTGTGTGTGTTTGCGTGTACTCACCTATTTGTACTCACCTATTTGTACTCACCTATTTGTGCTTGCGGGGGTTGAGCTTTGGCTCTTTGGTCCCGCCTCTCAACTGTCAATCAACTAATGTACAGATTCCTGAGTCTACTGGGTTCTATTATATCTGCATTTGAAACTGTGTATGGAGTCAGCCTCCACCACATCACTGCCTAATGCATTCCATTTGGTAACTATATGCACTCTGACACGGAAAAAGTTCTTTCTAATGTCCCTGTGGCTCATTTGGGTACAAGTTTCCACCTGTGTCCCCCCCTTGTCCGTGTTCCACCCGCGCTAAATAGTTTGTCTACCCTGTCTACCGTCTTTGTCTACCCTGTCAATTCCCTTGAGAATTTGTAGGTGGTCATCATGTCTTCCCTTACTCTTCTGTCTTCCAGAGACATGAGATTTAGCTCCCGAAGCCTTTCCTCGTAGCTCATACCTCACTGTTCTGGGACTAGTTTTGTGGCATACCTCTTAATTTTCTCTAACTTTGTTTTTTGTGTTAATTAGGTATGGACTCAAGGCTGGAGCTACATACTCTAGGTGTAACGTATCGCAAAACGAATGAAAAGAAAAGAAAACTGAAGAATCTCATGAGGGGTGAGGGAGGAAGAGAGGTGGAAGGGAGGTGTGAGGGAGGAAGAGAGGTGAAAGGGAGGTGTGAGGGAGGAAGAGAGGTGGAAGGGAGGTGTGAGGGAGGAAGAGAGGTGGAAGGGAGGTGTGAGGAAGGAGCGGTGAAGGAGAGGTCAGAAGAAACGGAAAGTTTAGAATGAGAGGGAGATAAAGAGATCAATGAGGAAAGTAGAAGAGTAGAAAGTAAAAAGTGCTAGAATAGTAGAAGGTATTGTAGAAAGATGGAAGTAAAAGAGTGGAAATTAGAAGGAGAAAAGAAAGTTGCAGCCATTAACCATTTAAGTTAATTATATGTAAGACAAGGAATGGAACTTGTCTGTGCTTTAATATTATCTGAGGTAATCGTGATCGTGTATCAACTGTAAGCATTGACTCGTATATCCAAGACTATTTAGGTTTAAATCTTAAGCCAATAAACTTCAGACTGCTCTCCACTTTAACTTGCAAAATCCAGGATCTTGGGATCACAATTAAAGACAATTTACAAAAATAAGTTAATTATATATTAATATTACAGGTATCACAATTCAACAGTTCACGTGATGCTTAATATGTCAAGATTAATACACACATTTGAGTCACCACACAAGAAATCAAAATCACTATGGCTGACTGCCCCTGAAAATCACACAACACCCATGTTGGAAACACAATATATGCCACATTACAAGTTCACTCACCAAAGACTGAAACTACAGTGTTTACGGTAGACAGAGTTCCCACTCGCCCTGAGACAGGCATTGGTCTGGCTGCGAGCCTCTCGACCAGCGATCTTTATCAGCGATCTCTACGGCTGTCCTGCTCAATCCTGCCTAAATGTACAGTTCCATGGGTATTAAAGGGGGGAACCAGTAGCTAAGCTCTGCCTACCAAGGAAGATAGCCTCAGGCTCTCTACGTAAAACCTAGACAGCGACTTGTTTGATGGACAGACACCACCAACTGTTTGCAATTATCGGTTTAGCAGAAAGCGAGGTCACTTCACACAACCTGACCCCTACCCAACCTATGGCCATTAACCCGTAAAGGTGTGACTTCTTAATTGTTATCGGACGACAGTAAGGCGCCTTCAAATACATTGTGCAACTGATTCTCATTGTATGTGAAATAAAACACATATATGGTGTTAAATAGGAGTGGTCTGATATAGGTGGTATACAAGGAACTGATTGATTTCTTACACAAGTTTCTAAAGGCAGTTCTTATGTTGGCCAATCTAGCATGTGAAAAAGGATGATATTCTTTTGATGTGGGCTCCTGGGGACAGGTTCGGTGTGATATCAACCCCCCAGATCTTTCTCTCTATTGACTCTTGCAGGATATCACCTTCCATAAATACCTTGTGTTTCAAAACCAAAACTTTTTTTTCAGCCTCCTACTTCCTTTACCTAATATCCTTACTTTACACCTTTCTGAGTTGAACTTTAGTAGCCATTTTCTCGACCATTCCTCCAGTTGGTCCAGGTCGTCCTGTAGTCTCTGTCCATCTTCATCTGTCTTGATTCTTCTCATAATTTTTGCATCATCAGCAAACATTGAGAGGAATAGGTCTGTACCCTCTGGAAGAGCGGGAACATACATCAGAAGCAGGATGGAGCCAATTACAGAGCCCCTGTGTGACTCCGCTGGTGACATCTCGCTACTCTGATGTCTCCCCCTAACAGTTGCTCGCTGTTTCATGTTGCTTAGATTCTCCCTTATCTATTATAGCACCTTACCTTTTATTCCTGCCTGTTTCTCTAACTTTTTAACAGCCTCTTATGGTGTACTGTGTCTAAGGCTTTATGACAGTCTAATTAAAAACACATCATTTTGCACATCCTTCTCTTTCTTACGTAATTTATGTTGTTTGATTATACAATTTTATTAAACCTGTGAGGCACGATTACCATCTCTGAACCCATTCTGGTGGTGTGTTACAAAGTTATTTCCCTCCAGATGCTCTACGAGCCTTTTTCTCACGATCTTCTCCATCACCTTGCATGGTATACAAGTTAGGGAAACTGGCCTGTAGTTCAGTGCCTCTTGCCTGTCACCATTTTCGTATATTGGGACTACATTAGCTGCCTTCCAGCTTTATGGTAGGTCTCCTGTTTCTAGTGACCTGATATACACCATAGAGAGTGGCACACTTAGTGCTTCTGCACCTTCCTTTAGTATCCACGATGAGATTCTATCAGGCCCAACAGCCTTTGTCACATTCAGCTCCAACAGATTCCTTTTGACCTCATCACAGGTGAGGTCAAATTCCTCCAAGGTTGCTTGGTTTGCCGCCTCCTCATTAAGTGCAGGGACTTTTCCTTGTTCTTTTGTGAACACCTCCTAGAATATCTTGTTAAGTTCTTCACACACTTCCTTCTTATTTTCTGTGTATCTGTTCTCCCCTTGTCTCAGTTTCATCACTTGTTCCTTCACTGCTGTTTTCCTCCTGATGTGGCTGTGGAGCAGTTTTGGTTGAGTCTTAGCTTTACTCGCAATGTCATTTTCATACTGTCTCTCTGCTTCTCTCCTCACTCTGAGGTACTCATTTCTTCTCCTCTGGTATCTCTCCCTGTTCCCTGTTATTCCTGTAGTTTCTCCATGTTCTTTTACTCAATTGGTTCGCTATCTTACATTCCTGGTTGAACCATGGATTCTTCTGTTGATTTTCGTTTTTCTCTTTTTGGACCGGGATAAACCTATCTGCAGCTTCCTGGTACTTTTGGGTGACATAGTCCATCATATCCTGTACAGTCTTCTCTCTGCATTCTGTTTCTCATGGTATTCCCCTTAGGAAGTTCCTCATCTCGTCATATTTTTCTCTTCGGTAATTTAGTCTTTTCAATTCCGATCCTATCCTTGGATAGGTTATCCCTACCTCCACCAGATACACAAATGTCAATACACAGTGTTCACTCATTCCTATGGGGGCTTCAAGTTTGCCTTCCCTTATTTCTGACTCATTCAAGGTGAATATCAGGTTGAGTCTTGCTGGTTCGCCATTGCCTCTCAATATTGTGGGTTTCCTGACATGTTGGTTAAGAAAGTTCCTTGTTGCCACTTCCAAGAGTTTAGCTCTCCATGTATCTTCACCTCCATGTGGGTCCCCATTCTCCCAGTCTATATTTCCATGTTTGAAATCGCCATGATTAAGAGCCTGGAGCCATTCCTGCAGGCAACTGAAGCTGCTCGCTCTATTATATTATAAGTTGCAATGTTGTTCCTATCAAACTCCTGTCTGGGTCTTCTGTCATTTAGTGGGGGTTGTAATTGACTGCCACTATTATCTTAGGTCCACCCATTGTCATAGTGCCTGTTATGTAATCTCTGAATCCGTCACAGCCCTGAATTTTCATCTCATCGAAACTCCAGTTCTTCCTTATCAGCAGGACCACTCCTCCACCTCCTCTCCCTCCCCTCTCTTTCCTTACTATATAGTAGTAGTAGTAGTAGGCATCCGTCAATCCCGTGGGGTTAAGGAGTTGTGCCCTGGGTGTCTAGTTGTTGTAGTCTAGTTGGATGCAACGCTGCTGTGGCTGTGAAGGCCTAAAATGAGCCATTGCCAAGGCGATGCTGGATTGTCCTCTCCAGGGCACAGGCCTGGGCAGTAATTATGGAGGATCAGCTGTTGCCCATGCAGCAGATCCACCCTCTCCACGCCACCGATGTGATCCAAGGGAAGGGCAGGCGCCGATACGCTTGGTACCAGTGTCGTCGCAGGAGTTGCCAGAATGTAGCAATAAACAGCTGCAAACTGCCTTAGGGACTCCGGCTCCAGATTTTTCCTCAGGGTTGACTCCTGAAGTCTTTACCATGAGTGGGTTTAGCCACAAGACAGCAGAGGTTTGAATTCGGGGTTGTCCTTCCCCTAGATGAGCTGCCTTCCCAGGCTAACGAGTCCCAGCTGCCCGCAGCAACTGGTTTTAAGGCGCCAGAGGCCCGCCTTCGCCCCTTCTCCTGCTGGTAGAAGCAGTTCTGCCGTGCATAAAAGCTAAGCCACACGTGCAGGCCAGGAGCTGGACTTGATTGTCACAGGCTATTTGAGTCGCACGCCATCAGGGGCCCATACAGGCTGTGGGGATTTTATCTCTACAACCCTTCCCCTCGGCTATGACAACCCTTTGAACCATAGGAACCATATATACTTATATATAGTAGTCCTTTGGAAACACAGCATCTGTTACGACTCCTGACAATTTTGAGTCCTATTACATCTGGGTTTTCTTTCTGCGCCCTTTCCGCCAGTTCACTTGCTTTATTGGTAATCGCATCGATGTTTGAGTACATTACCTTGAAGCTCACTTTCCTACATCCATTTTCACCTTCCCTCCCCACAAGTGTAGGAAGTTGTTCCATGGGCATTGCTAATTGGGTAGGCTCATCCTCCTGTGGGATAGTTGCCAGGGGTTTAGTGGGAGGTGAGGTGGGGGATCGAGGGTTTAGGTCTTGCCCAGGCCTGCTAGGGACAGGAAGAAGTCCTGGGGGTGTGGGGGCAGGGAGTGCTTGGGGATGGGGTTCAGGGATTTCTCGAGGTGAGGGCACGCCCTCCTGTGGTGTAGTTACCAGGGGTTTAGAGGGGAGGTGGGGTGGGGGATGGAGGGCTTAGGTCTTACCTGGGCCTGCTTGGGGCAGGAAAAAGACCAGGGTAATGGGAAGGCAGGATAAACATTCCTATCATATCCCGCCTTTCCCTTCTTTTTCTAGTGTTGTAAGGTTCATTTCCATCAGGCGCTCTTCATATCCCATACCCCCTCGTAACTCTGGGACGAGCCTTGTCGCAATCTTCTGAGCCATTTCCAGTTTCCTTATGTGTTTCTTCAGGTGGGGACTTTATGATGGCGTGGCATACTCTAAGACTGGTCTCACATAGACAGTGTAAAGCGCCCTAAAAGCCTCCTCACTTAGATTTCTTAATAATGTTCTAACTTTTGCCAGTGTAGAGTACGCTGCTGTAGTTATCCTATTTATATGTGCCTCAGGAGTTAGATTAGGTGTTACTATCGCATTAAGTTATGTACACTCTGACCGAGCAGTGGTGGCAACATGCCTGTCGTGGCACTGATGTCGTACAGTGATCTTGACTAATTAACACTATCAGACACAATTCATAAAATTGCTATTTTCTAATCGGTGTGTTACACTTAATAATATCACTACGCAACGATTTTCCTTTGTATCCCTCTGATGACCTGATATTATAAAGACTTTTCAACGAGCGTGTCGCACGTGTCCACCCTCCCTAGACTCTAGAATGTGTATTCACCTAGTAGTATTCACCTAGTTGTGCTTGCGGGGGTTGAGCTCTGCTCTTTCAGCCCGACTCTCAACTGTCAATCAATCAACTACTAACTATTTTTTTTCCACACACCCCCCCAGGAAGCAGCCGGTAACAGCTGACTAACTCCCAGGTACCTATTTACTGACAGGTAACAGAGCATCAGGGTGAAAAACCTTTGCTCATTTGTTTCTGCCGGCCTCATGAATCGAACCCCGGTCCACATTACTATGTATCAAGGGTACTGTCCCCTCAGCCACCGGCCCCGTGTGTGTGTTTGTGTGTGTGTGTGTGTGTGTGTGTGTGTGTGTGTGTGTGTGTGTGTGTGTGTGTGTGTGTGTGTGTGTGTGTGTGTGCGTGTGTGTGTGTGTTTGTGTATTTGTGTATTTGTGTGTGAACTCAAACAAAAACGTGTGAGTGTATGTTTGTATGTGTGTGTGTGTGTAATTACCTAAGTGTAATTTTTTACCTAAGTGTAGTTACAGGATGAGAGCTACGCTCGTGGTGTCCCGTCTTCCCAGCACTCTGTCATATAACGCTTTGAAACTACTGACGGTCTTGGCCTCCACCACCTTCTCACCTGACTTGTTCCAACCGTCTACCACTCTGTTTGCGAAAATGAATTTTCTTATATTTCTTCGGCATCTGTGTTTAGCTAGTTTAAATCTATGACCTCTTGTTCTTAAAGTTCCAAGTCTCAGGAAATCTTCCCTATCGATTTTATCAATTCCTCTTACTATTTTGTATGTAGTGATCATATCACCTCTTTCTCTTCTGTCTTCTAGTTTTGGCATATTTAATGCCTCTAACTTCTCCTCGTAGCTCTTGCCCTTCAGTTCTGGGAGCCACTTAGTAGCATGTCTTTGCACCTTGCATGAGGAAGCAGCTCATAGCAGCTGTCTAATTCCCAGGTATCTTTTTACAGCTAGGAAACAAGGGAATCAGGGTGAAAGAAGCCTATTGGGCTCTATCATATCTACACTTGAAACTTTGTATGGAGTCAGCTTCCACCACATCACTTCCTGATGCATTCCATTTGTCAACCACTCTGACACTAAAAAAGTTATTTCTAATATTTCTGTGGCTCATTTGGGCACTCAGTTTCCACCTGTGTCCTCTAGTGCATGTGCCTTTGAGAATCTTGTATGTGGTGATCATGTCCCCCACCCCCCGTGTGTCCACTCAGGTGTCAAGAGTCTGACAGCTGAGTGGACAGCGCTTCGGATTCGTAGTCCTGAGGTTCCATGTTCGAACCCCGGTCATGGTAGAAACAAATGGGCAGAGTTTCTTTTACCCTGATGCACCTTTTACTTAGCAGTAAATAGGTACCTAGGAGTTAGACAGCTACTACGGGCTGCTTCCTAGGAGGGTGTAACAAAAAGACCTGGTCGAGGACCGGGCCGTGGGGACGTTAAGCCCCAAAATCATCTCAAGATCTCAAGAACTCCCCTAACTCTTCTGTCTTCCAGCGACATGATGTTCAATTCCCGTAGTCTCTCCTCGTAGCTCATACCTCTCAGCTCGGGTACTAGTCTGGTGGCA
>NC_091205.1:12483012-12613012 GCF_040958095.1 Procambarus clarkii | reverse complement strand
AAGTAATGTGGTGGAGGCTGACTCCATACACAGTTTCAAGTGTAGATATGATAGAGCCAAATAGTCTCAGGAACCTATACACCTGTTGATTGACAGATGAGAGGTGGGTCCAAAGAGCCAGAGCTCAATCCCCGCAAGCACAACTAGGTGAGTACACACACACACACACACACACACACACACACACACACACACACACACACACACACACACACACTCGGGTTGAACTTTAACAGCCATTTGTTGGACCATTCACTCAGTCTATCCAGGTCATCTTGTAGCCTCCTACTATCATCCTCTGTTTCAATCCTCCTCATAATTTTTGCATCGTCGGCAAACATTGAGAGGAACGAATCTATACCCTCTGGGAGATCATTTACATATACCAGAAACAGTATAGGTCCAAGGACTGACCCCTGCGGGACTCCACTTGTGACGTCTCGCCAATCTGAGACCTCACCCCTCACACAGACTCGTTGTCTCCTGTTGCTTAGGTACTCCTCTATCCACCGGAGTACCTTCCCTCTCACTCCAGCCTGCATCTCCAACTTTCGCACTAGCCTCTTGTGTGGCACTGTATCAAAGACAGGTTTGTGTGTGTGTGTGTGTGTGTGTGTGTGTGTGTGTGTGTGTGTGTGTGTGTGTGTGTGTGTGTGTGTGTGTGTGTGTGTGTGCATATGTGTGTGTGGGGTGAATGTATTCACTTAGTTGTATTCACCTAGTTGTGCTTGCGGGGGTTGAGCTTTGCTCTATCTGCGCTCCTCTCAACTCTCAATCAACTTTTACTATTTTTTTTTCTGGGTTGGTAACACACCCCCAGGAAGCAGTTCCATAACAGTTGTCAAACTCCCAGGTACCTATTTACTGTTAGGTAACAGATGAATTCAGAGTGAAAGAATCTTTGCCCATTGGTTTCTGCCTGGTCCGGGAATCTAACCTGCGCCACAGGATTACGAGTCCTGCGTGCTGTCCACCCAGCAACCAGTCCCCATGTGTGTGTGTGTGTGTGTGTGTGTGTGTGTGTGTGTGTGTGTGTGTGTGTGTGTGTGTGTGTGTGTGTGTGTGTGTGTGTGTGTGTATTCACCTAGTTGTGCTTGCGGGGATTGAGCTCTGGCTCTTTGGACCCACCTCTCATCTGTCAATCAACAGGTGTACAGGTTCCTGAGACTATTTGGCTCTATCATATCTACACTTGAAACTGTGTATGGAGTCAGCCTCCACCACATTACTTCCTAATGCATTCCATTTGTCAACCACTCTGACACTATAAAAGTTCTTTCTAATATCTCTGTGGCTCATTTGGGCACTCAGTTTCCACCTGTGTCCCCTAGTGCGTGTTCCCCTTGTGTTAAATAGCCTGTCTTTATTAACCCTGTCGATTCCCTTGAGAATCTTGAATGTGGTGATCATGTCCCCCCTAATTCTTCTGTCTTCCAACGAAGTGAGGTTTAATTCCTGTAGTCTCTCCTCGTAGCTCATACCTCTCAGCTCGGGTACTAGTCTGGTGGCAAACCTTTGAACCTTTTCCAGTTTAGTCTTATGCTTGACTAGATATGGACTCCATGCTGGAGCCGCATACTCCAGGATTGGTCTGACATATGTTTTATATAATGTTCTGAAAGATTCCTTACACAAGTTTCTAAAGGCCGTTCTCATGTTAGCCAACCTGGCATATGCTGCTGATGTTATCCTCTTGATATGAGCTTCAGGGGACAGGTCTGGCGTGATATCAACCCCTAAGTCTTTCTCTCTCTCTGACTCTTGAAGTATCTCATCTCCCAAATGATACCTTGTATCTGGTCTCCTGCTTCCTACCCCTATCTTCATTACATTACATTTGCTTGGGTTAAACTCTAACAGCCATTTGTTCGACCATTCCTGCAGCTTGTCCAGGTCTTCTTGAAGCCTCAAGCTGTCCTCCTCTGTGTGTGTGTGTGTGTGTGTGTGTCTGTGTGTATGCATACTTACCTATTTGTACTCACCTATTTGTGTTTTCGGAGATTGAGCTCTGGCTCTTTGGTCCCCCCTCTCAACTGTCAATCAACTGGTGTAAAGATTCCTTAGCCTACTGGGCTCTATCATATCTAAATTTGAAACTGTGTATGGAGTCAGCCTCCACTACATCACTGCATAATACATTCCATCTGTTAACTACTCTGACACTTATAAAGTTCTTTCTAACGTCCCTGTGGCTCACTTGTATACCAACTGTTCAGTATACAAGGTTCTGAATGATTCCTGATACAGGTTCCTGAAGGCTGTTCTGATGTTAGCCAGCCTCGCATATGCCGCAGATGTAATTATTTTTATGTGGGCTTCAGGAGACAGGTTTGGTGTGATATCAACTCCTAGATCTTTATCTCTATCCGTTTCATTAAGTACTTCATCTCTTATTTTGTATTTTGTGTCTGGCCTCCAGTTTCCGCTGCCTAGTTTTATTACTTTGCATTTACTCGGGTTGAACTTTAGCAGCCATTTGTTGGACCATTCATTCAGTCTGTTTAGATCATCTTGTAGCCTCCTACTATCATCGTCTGTTTTAATCCTCCTCATAATTTTTGCATCATCAGCAGTGAGAGGAACGAATCTATACCCTCTGGGAGATAATTTACATATATCAGAAAGAGTATAGGTCCAAGGATTGACCCCTGCTGAATTCCACTGGTAACGTCTCGCCAATCTGAGATCTCACCCCTCACAGTGATTCGCTGTCTTCTGTTGCTTAGGTACTTCCTTATCCAATGGAGTACCTTCCCTTTCACTCCTGCCTGCATCTCCAGCTTTTTCACTAGTCTCTTGTAGGGTACTGTGTCAAAGGCATTCTGGCAATTCAAAAACATGCAGTCTGTACACCCCTCTCTTTCTTGCCTGATCGTAGAATTCAATTAATCCTTTGAGGCAGGACTTGCCATCCCTGAACCCATGTTGATGCTGTGTTACAAAGTTCTTTCGCCCCAGATGTTCCACTGTTTTTTTTTCGCACAATGTTCTCCATCAGCTTGCATGGTATGCAAGTTAGAGACACTGGCCTGTAGTTCAGTGCCTCTTGTCTATTCCCCTTCTTGTATATCGAGACTACATTAGCCGATTTCCAAATTCTTGGCAGTTCCCCTGTTGCCAGTGATTTGTTATACACTATGGAGAGTGGCAAGCACAGTGCTTTTGCTCCTTCCTTTAGTATTCAAGGGGTGAAATTCTATCTGGGTCTATCTTCTTGAGGTTATCTTAAGGTTATCTTGAGATGATTTTGGGGCTTTAGTGTCCCCGCGGCCCAGTCCTCGACCAGGCCTCCACCCCCAGGAAGCAGCTGTGATAGCTGACTAACACCCAGGTACCTATTTACTGCTAACTATATAGCCTTTGTCTATAGCCTTTGTCTATAGCTATGTCTATAGCCTTTGTCACATCCAACTCTAGTAAAAGCTTCCTTACTTCCCCACTGGTAATCTCAAACTCTTGTAGTGGTTCGATCCTGGTTAACTATTCCCTCTCCTATTTCTGGAATTTCTCCTAAAATTTCTTATTCAGTTCCTCACACACTTCCTTGTCGTTTTTAGTGAATCCTTCTGCCCCTATTGTTAATTTCATTACCTGTTCCTTTACCGTTTTTTCTCTTCTGATGTAGCTGTGCAGCAATTTAGGTCGAGTCTTTACCTTACTTGCGATGTCATTTTCGTATTGTCTTTCTGCCTCTTTTCTCATCCTGACATATTCATTCCTGGCATTCTGGTACCTTTCTTTGCTCTCAAGTGTTTGTTATTCCTATAGTTTCTCCATGCTTTTTTACTTTGCTGCTTAGCTAGTCTACATCTCTGATTAAATCATGGGTTTCTCATCTTCATTTCATTGTTTTCCTTTTGGACTGGGTGATACGGCCCTACTGGGGCGTAACCGGGTTCTTTTCTGGTGTTATTAAAATTTGGGAATCCGGCCCCAAGTTAGTAGAGGCTTTCAAGGGATGTGTTCCATAACGCAAGTTAACTTAAAGGGGGAGGGATACAAATGTTCTGATTTATATATATTATTTCACCACCACCATAAATAAATATATAACAGTCACACGGGGTTATAACTACACTCTAATGTACAGAATTGTCTTCCTCCGAAGACACCGGATGCTCCACGGTGCTCACGATGAGTAGCCCTGGTTCTCTTCTTCGGCCCACGAAGATTCCTCTTTGATTCTCTCGGCGAATCTACCCTGGCCACAGGCCACCCAAATCACAGTCCCACTGGGTGCTTCGTCGTGGAGGCCTTCAACCACAATCCAGCCTGTAGCTGGCAGGTTCCGATCAGCTCCGTTGTGTAGGCCACTCCATGACCGATACTAGGGTTGCAAGCCCTAGGGAGGAGCCTCGTGTGATCCCGCTGATCACCCTCCTCTCTAAACACCCCAGTGGCTAGTCTCTTCCACCAGCCAGCCCCGGATAAGGCGATTCCTGATACTGCCACGTCACAAGCAGGCTAACACTCTCAACAGTGTTCGTCCGGGGGTGACTCACTGCTTCTTCAGAGCAAACTCGTGGAGAGACTTTGGCTGCCTTGGGTAGACTGATCCATCGTCCAATACAGCAGTCCCAGGTCGACTCTGTAATCAGACACGTCATTAGTACTGGGGCTAGGGAACCTCACTTACAGGCTTAGACACAAACGTCCACCTATCCACTCCATAGATGGCGTTGCTGTCTAAGCGCCACCTCACCAGAGGTCAGCAGTGGCTATGTTATGAGCTGATTATGACGGGAATCCAGCACCTGTGGCCGGTATATCCCGTCCTCACTAGATGGCGTCGTCCATTTGGAGGGGGTTTCGGGAGCGGACTCACAGATGGCGTTGTCGTCACTGCTCCGTGCTACGACTCTGGACTCGGGTCCGTAACACTGGGACAAACTTGTTCGCTGCTTCCTTGCACTTCTGCATGATGTAGTCCATCATGTCTTGGGCCGTCTTTCCCCTGAGCTCTGTTTCCCATGCTATATCTGTTAGGAATTTTCTTATCTCCTCATAGTTTCCCTTTTGGAATGCCAGCCTTTTGTTTTCAGTACCCCTCCTCGAGTTCAATAACCCTTCTTCAACCAGATATTCAAACACCAGTACACTGTGGTCGCTCATTCCTATTGGGACCACAAAACCGATTTCCCTTATGTCAGAGTCGTTCAGATTGAAGACCAGGTCAAGTCTTTCTGGTTTATCATTTCCTCTCATGCTTGTGGGTTCCCGGACATGCTGCCTTAGAAAGTTCCTTGTCGCCACCTCCATTAGTTTGGCGTTCCATGTATCCTCTCCTCCATGCGGTTCCTTGTTCTTCCAGTCTATCCTTCCATGATTGGAATTCCCCCATGATGAGCAGATGGGATCTGTTTCTATTGGCAGCAGAGGCTGCCCCTCACAATTATAGTGTTAACTGCCCTGTTGTTGTTGTCATACTCTTGCCTTGGTCTTCTGTCATTTGGTGGAGGGTTATATATCACTGCTACTACTAATTTTGGTCCTCCCATTGTTATGGTGCCTGTTATGTAGTCTCTGAATCCCTCGCAGCCCGGGATAACCATCTCTGTCTTCTATACTTAACCATAACCACTCCCTCTCCTCCCCTTCCTTCCCTCTCTTTCCTTATAACACTGTAGTCCTGGAGAAACATCGCATTCGTTATGATTCCTAAGAGTTTTGTTTCTGTGAGTCTGATTACATCTGGGTTCACTTCTTGTGCTCTTTCCCCTTAGTTCACTTGCCTTGCTTGTGTTTCCATCTATGTTCCATGGAACATCAAACATGTGTGCGTGTGCCCTTGTGTGTTGTGTGTCACGAGGGCTCCTTATGTGTCATCTTCTACCTGGAATGAACCACTTTGAGATATTAAATATATATGATATGCTAAACAAGATTTTTACGTTATATTACCTCACTCTGTACACCAGATAAATGACTTAGGAAGCAGTACATACCAGCCAAGTCCTCCCGCTTGCGCAAACTAGGCCAATATATAATGTGTTCCTTATGTGAAGGTCTGTCGGTAATCCTGTCCTGTTTCAGTCTCCACGTGGATGTTGCTCTGTCCACTAAGTGCCAGTAGACTGGTGCTGGTGGGTATTCTCTGTTTAACACAAAGTTATAGAGTCATTCACTGTATCCTTATATCTGTTGTGTTACCATTCACTATATCACTGTTCACTACAGTCCAAGTATACCGAGATAGAAATCTGTAAACATGGGCCTTGTGGCACTGCTCTCCCATGCAGTCTGGTGCTGGTGGTTGTTCTCTATTTAACACAAGGTTCTAGTGACTTCACTGTATTTTTTCTTTCCTAAGTGTGGTTATACACTTTGTGATAACTGTGTTCCATTCTCCATCACTGTAATCCTAATATGTCTGAGTATATTCAGGATTATTTGTGGAGCACACAAACCCACGACCCTCCCACACGTTGACGATGGCGATGTGTCGTGTGTGCGTTCGTGGTACTTTATTCAGGGAAAATAAATAAAACATTAACCACCATTAACCTTACCAACTGTGTTAAATTCATGAATTTTCTCAGCAGTTTCACTAATCTCTCTCACTACTGCATTGACTGCCTCATCTCCATCTCTTCTTTCTCTGTTTAGAATTCGGTTTGGTGAGGTGTTTACTGCGGTCCAGCATCTTAGCCTTCGAAGTGGTGGTTGGGCTGGCAGTGCCTGATTTTGGTAAGATCCTGAATCTGATTGGTGGATCTACGGTGACAATGTGCTCATTTGTACTCCCGCCTCTGATGTACATGAAACTCGTCCATGCGAAGCACGAGTCCAACTGGACAAAGAGGTAAGTACGGTCAAGCTGAGTCCTATGTAAAGAAAGATCAGTTAATTCTTCGGTGAACAACACTCAGCAGATTTTACAGGAAATTTAGATCATATGATTCTGATGTAAGCACTGGCAGCTGACCTTCGGGTCAACACAACTCAGCTCATGTTGACCTTCAGTCATTAGCTAACACTGGGAAAATAGACAAAAGCTCTCTGCAGGTACTTGGGTCCTGAAAATATACATCAAAATTTAAAGATATATTACCTTATTTATACAAGAATAATTAATACGTCTGTAATTTCTTTGTTCAATATAGATGGGTAACTTATAACAACTATTAATATCAGCTGATTTAATAATCGCTTAATCAACTAAAACTTAAGAAAATATAGTTAGGATAAATCTAAACTCGAAGGAAACTTGATTTTACATTAAACAAGGTCATTTTATGTAATAATCGATATGATTAGTCATTGATTCCTCATCACACACTGTTACCTCAAATCTTCCCCCCCCCTTACTCACACCCCACCATCACCCTCAACCCTGCCTCATGTACCCTCTCTAACTCACACCTCATCACCACCCTCTAGTACCCCACCCCTCATCACTGGAATATTGTTAATAAAAAATAACACGAGTTGTTTTGTACATATAATTAACTTACGTGTATTATAATATGTATAATGAATATACTAATATAGTATATTCCTTTATATTAAACTATAACCATTTCACCTATGAGTGATAATTGGTGTCACTAATCCATCGAACGGTGGTAATGATGAGCTCATCATTATCCTCATATATCATTATTATCATCATATATCATTATTATCCTTAGGCTCATAATGATGAGTCCTAAGGAACTTCTATAGGGGCACTGATTACCACTCAAAGCACATATAATTTATGTGCCAATTTCCAAAGAAGTAGGATATCATAGCGTAGTGACTGAAAATTTAACCCTAGGCTACAACCATCAGTACTTTATGAGCAAGTATCCAAGCTACATTAGCAACAATATTATGAGCCCTGTAAAGCTTAACCAAACAGTCAGTATGGCTACTCCAGAAAAATTGAAAAGGACCCTAACTGGATTTAAGGGTCGATTAACCAGAGTAATAAATATCAAGATCTGTCTCAACAATCTCCAGTTGATCATATTCAACTGGAAACGTACTCATTCTTGCTTGTTGCTACTTGTAAGTAAGTCAAATTCCAGATAGATTTTTTGGGGTTGAACTTGCCAGCACCAAGTTATCTGAAACAGAAGTAGGTGATATTATGGCAGAACCTGGCCCAATAGAAGGATGATACTCAAGCCAGACTGAATATTTTCATCAAGTAATTATCAAAAGAAGGCACCAAACTGGGAAGGCTATGTAGCACCATCAAATGTGCGGAATAATCAGAGGGCACTAAATATCACCAAGGATGCCAATTCGAGAACAAAATCGCATAAGGTGAACGATATCAAAAGTATCCGTGTCACCAAGAATTCTATTGAGGGACAGGAGGGGCGGTCGGAAAGCAAGACACATGCTCAGCCTGGAAGTCAGGACATTCAAGAAGGACATGCACGACCGTAAGAGGGACAATGCAGTTAGGACAATAAGGAGCAGGGCGGCGCTCCATCAAGTGACCATGGGTTAAGTGAGTATGGCCAATACGCAACCTCGCCAGAGCTGTTTCCCATCGCCGGTTATGGTGGTAGGAGGACGGCCACGAGGAAACACAACATTTAAGAGTATGTAGTTTGTTACCAGTAACAGACGACCAAGAAGCCTGCCAACGGGTAAGGATGGAGGAATGGATAACCGGGTAAAAGTCGGAATATGGAATACCTTTATGAGAGATGGGACAAGAGCGGACAGCTTCCGCTCTTGAAGCTGAAGAAACAGCCAATGCTGGATCTCGACAACTACTGGATGAACTGGATTAAAGGACCCGAGAGCCATGAGGGCACTACGAGAGTCAACAACAACTACAAAGGAAGACTGACAACGAGAAAGCAGGAGACGAAGAGCATAGAGAATAGCATAAAGCTCCGCTGTAAAGATACTAGTCTCCGGAGGTAAGCGACACACATAAGTGCGATCAGGAAAAACAACAGAGTAGCCAACACCATCCGCAGACTTAGACCCATCGGTGAAGACAGAAACGGAGCGGGAGTGAGAAGCAAAGTGCTCAAGGAAAAGGCGTTTTAGAACTGTAGGAGGGGTAAAAGCTTTAGTGATGCGGGTCAAGGATGTACAAAACTGCGAAAGGGGGACTCTCCACGGGGGCAAAGAAGGAACAACACGAGAAACATTAGAAACACGAACGGAAAGAGAATCCTGTAAGCGAGATAACCAGACAGAAAGAGGGAGGCAGTGATGAGGAACAGGAACCGCAGGAGGGGTAAAAGTTAAAGCATGACAGAGGCGAGAGGAAGGATGTTGTAAGGACCCCGCAAGATAGCGGAGACAGTAGTGATCACGGCGGTCCTGGAGAGACAGGAAGCCAGTGTCAACATACAACCTGAGGACGGGAGCCGAACGAAAGGCACCAGAACTGAGGCGCAACCCAGTATGGTGCAAAGCATCAAGACGGCGAAGAGTAGAAGGAGAAGCAGACGAGTAAGCAGGGCAACCATAATCGACCTTAGACAGGACGAGAGAGGAATGTAAAGCAAGGAGAGTGCGCCTATCCGCTCCCCAAGAAGTATGGGACAATACCCGAAGGAGGGTAAGGGCCTTAGAGCACTCAACACGGAGGTAAGAGATATGGGGAGACCAAGACAAACGAGTGTCAAGGAATAACCCCAAAAGCTTCGCGGAATCTTTGTACTCAAGGGGATGACTATAAAGTGACAAAGAGGGACGAAGAGGGACCCGTTTCCGAGTAAAAGACATGGCACAATTCTTAGATGTAGAGAACTTGAAGCCATGATCGGTGGCCCAAGACGACACGGCATCAATCGCAAGTTTAAGCTGGCGCTGAAGGAGAGGCGAATCATCACCCTGACAGCAAAGGGTAAGATCATCGACATAGAGAGGGGAGAAGACACCTGAAGGAAGAGAGGAAAGAAGACCATTGAGGGCAACCAGAAAAAGAGTAGTGCTCAGAACACTACCCTGGGGCACACCTTCGTACTGCTGAAAAGAGGCAGAGAGAGCGGTATCAAGGCGCACCTGAAAGGAACGACGAGAGAGGAAGCTGCAGAGAAAGAGAGGGAGATGGCCACGAAGGCCAAAAGAATGAAGCCGAGATAGAATATGATATTGCAAAGTGGTGTCGTAGGCCTTTTCCAGGTCAAAAAGGACGGCAACAACGGAGGTCCTCGCAGCAAAAGCAGTACGAATATAGACCTCCAAGTTCACCAGGACATCTGTCGTGCTGTGGCACTTGCAGAAACCAAATTGAGAAGAGGAGAGGAGGTGATGGTGTTCCAGGAACCACATCAGACGAACGTTAACCATACGTTCAAAGAGTTTGCAGACACAACTTGTGAGGGCAATAGGGCGAAAGTCCTTAGGGAAAGTTCCCAGAGACCCCGGTTTGCGAACAGGGAGGACAACGGCATCGAGCCAGTCCTCAGGGACTGACGACGACTCCCAGATACGATTATACAGACTCAGTAAATATTGAGACGTGCCCGGAGGGAGATGGCGAAGCATCTCATAATGAATACCATAAGAGCCCGTCGCTGTAGAATCACAGAGGGCCAGGGCAGAACGAAGTTCAGAGAGAGAGAAGGGATCGTTATAGGAAAGTCGAAGACGAGTGCAGAAATCTAAAGGACGAGACTCAAGGACAGGTTTACGAAGAAGGAAAGATTGGGGAAGATGAAGACCAAAGCTAACAGAAGAAAAGTGTGAACCCAGTTCGGTAGCAACCTGCAACGGGTCCGCCACAAGAGTACCACGGAGGTGAAGGACCGATGAAACATCGGGAACGAACTTACCCGCTATCTTGCAGATACTCTTCCAGATCTGTAGCAGAGGAGTTTAGGACGTAATTGTCGAGACATAAGATGCCCAACATTCACGTTTAGCCGTATGGATGGCCCTCCAGGCCACCGCACTCGCTTTTCGAAAGAAAAGAAAAGAATCGGCCGTCTGCCGACGGCGGTGCCTCTTCCAAGGCTGCACGCTTACAGCGGATAGCCCGAGCACAGTCTGCATTCCACCAGGGAACGCACTTCCACGGACCCTGAGAGGAAGAGCGAGGAATAGAGCGGAGGGCAGCGTCGAAGACATTCTCATGAAAAAGGAGGAGAGTGCGAGGGAGAGGCAGAAGGGAGAGGTTAGAGAGAGCAGCACTGAGGGTAAAGAGGTTCCAGTCCGCTTTAGCAAACTGCCACCTAGGGAAGGAGAGGGAAGGACGAAAAGAGAAAAAGGAAACAAGGATGGGGAAATGGTCACTGCCATGGAGGTCATCAAGAACCTGCCACGTGAAGTCTATGTAAAGAAAAGAAGAGCAAAGAGAAAGATCAAGACAGGAAAGGGTGCAAATCTGAGAGTCCAAATGAGTGGGCTCACCAGAATTCAGAAGAGACAGGGAAGAAGAGAGGAGAAACGGCTCAAGAAGGCGACCCCGGGTATTCGTCAGAACGTCACCCCAAAGAGAATGACTACAATTGAAATCATCCAGCAGGAGCACAGGCTCCGGCAAGGAGTCCAGGAGGTGTTTCAGATCAGGAAGAGAAAGCGGGACACTCGGGGGGAGATAAATGGAACAAATTGTGTACCATTTCCCCACAAAGATACGAGCAGCAAAACAATGGAGAGGCAAAGGAAAAAGAAAGGGGACAAAGGGAACATCAGTGCGAATCAAGAGAGCAGAAAAATTAAGAGCCCCAGCAACAGCTGGGGGGGGGGGCAGAGAAAGGAATAGCCACAAAAACAACCAGGACGAGCACCAAGCATCGGCTCCTGGAGACAGACACAAAGGGGCGAAAACCGCAAAATCAGAAGTTGGAGTTCGAGGAAATTGGCGTAATAACCTTGAACGTTCCATTGAGGAATAGACATAAACGAGAAGAGAAAGGACAACAACAGAGAACAAGGAAGAAACAAAGGCGAAAGAGCAACATAGCACGTTAAAGAATATCAGGGTCGGGATCAGGGTCAGCAACGTCAGGGTTAGGGGGCATAGGTAAACTGAGCAAAGACGGAGGGAAGGAAGAGGGAGAACAGACCAGAGGGGGCGGGCAGGGTTCGGAGGAGGAGGAGGAAGAGGAGAAGACAACGGAGAGGAGCAGTCAAGGACAGCAGCAGGAAAAGGGGGAGTAGAAAGAGGGGAGCGCACCTCAGCAAGGGCAGCAACCGAGAGGGAAGCGGGGGCCAAAGAAACCTCCATAGCAGGAACAGGGGGCGCAACCACCGAAATGAGAGGGGAAGGAGCGATAGAGGCAGAAGTAGGGGCCGAGGAAGAAAGCGAAACCTTCTTACCCGCCAGGGAGGAGGAAGGAGAGGATCCAGGCTTATGCTTCTGACGTAAAGAGACAGGCGTCCCAGCAACTTCGTACTGGGCAACGGATTCCAGCGTCTCAACAGAAGCTGAACGAGAGCGCACACGATGGCCGTTTGGAGAGCGATGGACATCAGCCCGCACCGACAGGCGGTGGGGAGAGTCAAGAGACGGAGGGGAAGGATGGGAAGGAGGAACAGGGGGAGACGAGGAAGAAGACACAGGAGACAAGACAGACCAGGTAGAAAGAAGGGGAACCCCAGACAGAGGACTAGGAGGTGGATCCTTCGGGTCAGAACTCAAAGGAACAGAGGCGGGGGCAGTGGGCGTATCAGGGTCCAAGGCCTGGAAACGGTTGTGAGTCTGAGGAAGGTGGGAAGGATGAGGAGAGGAAGAGCGCAACACGCGAGCATAAGAGATATTAGCATAAGGCGGGAGCCGGCGAACCTGGGGCCTCGCCTCAGGAAAAGATAAACGCTCCCGGTGCTTCAAGTTGAGGACGGCTGCCTCAAGCTTGTAATGGACACACACACGGGAGAAGGTAGGATGGGCCTCACCGCAGTTAAGGCAACGAGCCCGGGGAGAAGTGCACTCCGACTTAGAGTGACCTTCGCCACCACACAAAGGACAGAGAGAGACAGTCACAGAGCAGCGGAGGGCACCATGCCCAAACCTCCAGCACTTGTTACGGAGCCGAGGAGAAGGAATGTACTCTTGGACAGAGCACCTGGCACCAGCAAGAATGACAGAGGATGGAAGGGTCCTACCATCAAAGGTAATCTTCACAACCCGGAGGGGTTGACGGTGACTACCACGAGGGGGACGAGTAAACGTGTCCACCTGGAGAATAGAATGGCCCTGGGCATCAAGGATATGTCGAATATCGTCGTGGCAGTCTCGCAGATCCCGAACACCGGTCGCAACATGGGGCGGGAGGAGAATAGTGCCAACACTGGCATTCAACTGAGCGTTCTTTGAGACCCGAACAGGGATCTCGCCAAGGCAGGATAAGGCAGCCAAGCGGGAAGCAGCATCCTGAGAAGGAGCAGCAACGACACGTGTACCGAGACGAGTGGGGTTGAAGGTAACAGAGGCATCCACGGAATCAACGAGATGTCGATGGAGGGAGAAATCATCAGGAGGCGCAGAATCAAGAGGGAGATCAAAATATTTGGCCCACGAAGCGGGACCAAACAAAGCTTGATAGGTATCAGAACGGGAAGAATCGAGCGAGGGCGGCCATGACGAGGGCGGCGTTGAGAACCCCCAGAGAGAGAGGGGTTAAAAGGCGCAGTAGTTACAACTAGAGATGGAGTCACGGCAGGGGACGAGGTAGTCACCACTGGGGGCTTGGGGCTCGACCCAACCACAGAGGAGGGAGGGGAGCCGAGGGGAGGAGTCAGAGATGCCAAAGGAGGAGCAAGGTCGGGGCCCAATGCAGCGGAGGCTACAGAGCCTGGTCTTCCATCACGGACCGACTCGGGGGGGCTTGGTCGCCCACCCCACGAGTCTGAGAAGGTAAAGGAGAAACAGCAGAAACAGTAGATATCATCGCTACGAAAAAAACATTCATTCCCGAATGTGCCCCCACACCCACCATGGAGCCACAATTACAGGCTGGACACCCAACAAGAAGCTATCACTGATCACGCCGGGGCCTCCTAGGGGTGCGTCGTGAGTATATGCCCCACAAACGCCACCTTAAGAATCGACAGTCCGTCGAGATCGGGTTCAGTGACGAAAGGGGGATTGACAATAAAAGGTTCCCCTTGCTCTTGACGTCGGGTACTACAGTTCTACGGGTGCAAGAGTATGCCTCCTCAAGCACCCGGACATCAAAATAGAAGAAGTCCAAAGGAATAACCAAAACAAGCAAAAGGTCAGCAGGAAACTGCAAGCAGATTGGAGAAAAGGGAGAGAAAAACGAAACAGAAGGAAAAGGAAAAGGTGCTCAGCACAATTGGAGAGGACGGCAGCAGGAGCACAAGGTTATAAAAGGACAGGACTGTCCCAAGGAGCATCACACTCCGGCAGCCGCCCACTAAGCCCCCCCTCACGGCAGCAACGAGCTGAGCGGGGAGGGGAGTATTTTCATCAAAATAATTGCCCAGAGTAAGGCAACAACCACAATGTCTCTTAACACTACACAACCAGAAGTTAAATTGCCTTTGATCAGTTTACCCACATTCTCTGGAACAATGGGTGAAAGTTGGGATAACTTCTGGAATATATTTGTTGACTCAGTGGATTCTAAACCTACAATCACAAAAGCCAACAAATTCACTTACAGGGTCAACTTGGTTATCTTGAGATGATTTTGGAGCTTAGTGTCCCCATGGCCCGGTCTTCCACCAGGCCTCCTTTTTTCTTACACCACCCCTCCAAGGAAGCAGTCCATAGCAGCTGTCTGACTCACAGGTACCTATTTACTGCTAGGTAACAAGGGCATCAAGGTGAAAAACATTTTATCCATTTGTCTCCGTCCTCCACCAGGGATCGAACCCGGAACCTCAGGACTACGAATCCAAAGCGCTGTCCACCCAGCTGTCAGGCGCCCTTGATATCGATATCATTGACTAATATTGATAATGACTAATGATATCGATTATTAGCACCCTGAGGTCAACTTAAGGGTGAAGTTGAAAAGGTGGTATCAAATGTAACACTAAATACTGATGGCTATGATCTTCAAGTCCATCTCCTTAAGCTTAATTATACTGACACAGAAAGAGCTGTTACACACTTAGTCCAAACATTTTTGGACTTACCATCTACAGTTGGAACCACTGATTCACTCACTCCAAGCCTTTAGGTTGGAGATTGAGTCATTACTCAAAGCACTCAGCCAAAAGGTTGAAGTAAATAATGCTGATTGGTTAACTAAAGTTATCATACATTGCAAATTACTCAGTGAAACACTGAATAAGTTGTGTACCTTGCATAACAAATCTTGCCTGACAGTTCAGATCACTGAAGGAAGTTTTATGCTCCATTGTAGAAAGACAGCGAGCAAATACAGGGGGCAAAGCATCAACTAAACCTTTGTTAGCCACCCATAATAAACCACCGAGTACACCAGTGAACAGTGTATAACAGTGAAATCTAAAAAATCTACCTCCACTCCAAGGTGGAGGTGGGCAGTGTGGGCACATATGCAGCGAGTCCCTTCAAACCTACAGTTACTGTCACCCAAGGCAGAGACTCCCAAAGGTGCTGTAGGATGGTTTGCATGAAGGCCCCTTCTAACCATTCCAAACACTTCAGATACCTTGGTGTGTTGTGCAGGCTTCTGTATCAGGTTAGGTCTGCGCTGGTGGGTTTTGACGGGTTCGTTCGGCATGGATATCCTCCTCTCTAGTCGGGTCATGGGTGCTGGGTTGTAAACCTGCTCGGACGAGGTGATCCTTCATGGACTTACCATAAAGTCAAAACCCCCCGTCGCCTCCCTCACCCCAATCACTGTTACTAACTCACAATGTTTCTACCACACAGGGAGCTGCAGCTGTGGGAGACCACGTTACTGTGTATAATCATCGCTGTGGGGGTAGTGGGAGGCATTACCTCCACAGTCACTGCTGTCATTGACATAGTCAACCCAGATTCCTTCAGCACTTCTTGCTTTGCTAACTTTAGCCCCAAATGAATTGCCTCACCAATGTGTACACTTTTTACCCAAAATAAACTGTTCAATTTTATTATTAAACATAATACCGCTGATTTGTTTACGACAATTAGTAGTTATAGATTTAGTTTAATTCAGAATAAGTGAGTTAAATAAGTGAAAATAAATAAAAACTGGTGAGAATTTGAATGTAGTAAGAAAGGGGCGAGAGGTTTCACTGTTTCCAGCCAGTGCACATCAATGTTATAAGGTGCTGTAGGGTCAGGTAAGAATATAAATTGCTTGTGAATGGATATCATTATATTATCAGTGTATCACATTTAACTTACCTACACTTGGTGGTTGTTACGGCCACATGGGACGAGTAACCGGGTTCTCGTTGGAGGACCCTTCTTGTTGTATCCGACCCCGAGTCTGTAGTGGCTTTCAGGGTATTGGCTAGGTAATACAAGAATTAAAAAGGGGGGACTGAACAAAACAGTTTCCTTCACCAATATATTCACCAACACCATAAATAGAGATATAAAAAGGGGGATATGGGATATTACAATACGTATATACAAAGGTGTCGCTTTCACACAGGACACTTAAAACGCACACAATGCAATGTTCGACAATCCCAGTGTTTCCACCACACTCAGTTCCTTTTCCAACCGTACTGGGAAACACTGGCGAGTTTCACCTTGTACTTGGGCCAATCCACAGACAGCGTTACGAGGTGTCTTTACCCTACTATCGCCCTCCAACTGCACGCTGGCAGAGGACTTCAACCACACGCTGAACGGGGTCACGCCACCTATATAGGGGTAGCTATCCCCTGGCAGGAGTCCCTAGCGACAAGCTAGCAACACTCCTCTACAGGCACCTCACTGTCGTCAAGTACTCTCCCAAGCCAATTCCCGGGTATGCCAATCTCTATCCACACTGCGTAAATCCAGCAGCCAACACACTGCTAAGATCGGCGGCGGCTAACGTGATCTTCTTCCAGGACCAAGCAGAGAGTACGTGGATTTTCCAAGGCAAACTGCAGTCCACAGTACACCTGCTGCCCCATGTCATCTCTGTGAACACAGACACGTCATCAGTTAAATGGATGGTACTGGTGAAACCAGGAAGTGACACTTACTCATTGGGAAATTGACATTGTACTCTGTAGCACAACAGATGGCGCTGGTCTTGAGCCGCCACCTCACCAGAGGTTATCCACAATGATCTCACTTGCTAGCAAAGGCAAGAATCTTGAGCCATTTGTCACTATCACATCACCACCAATAGATGGCGTTGTCTACGTAGAATCCAATTCCCAGGGAGTTCAAGTGCAGACTCGTAGATGGCGCTAGAATTACCAGGCAACACTCAGATGGTGGTGACGAGTCCGTAACAGGGGTTCCAAGTGATTTTGTGTCCAGGTGGGAACTTTTGCCAAGTCATTTGGGACTCTAACTTTTTTCAGTGAATACTAAATTTGCCAGTCTTTGGGAACTTAGTTTTGAGTGAGTCCCATTGACTTCAAGTTTGTTAGGATCTACTGACTTTACGTTGCCCTGTACTAGACACTTTAACGTTGTGGAGTCTAGACTGAAATTAATAGTTCTCAGGAATTTTAAAGTTTTGATATTTGGCACATTGATTGTATCTTAACCACATTACCTTAGACGCACTTTACCTGCCGAATAGTGAACCAGTGTTGCCTAGTTCTCATGTACTAGGCAACACTAATACATGAGAACTAGTATATAGTGACTAGTGTTGCATAAACATGCAACACTAGTCACTAGTTTATGTAGACTAAACTAGTGACTAGTTTAACTTAACAGCATCTAGTTTAAACTTAGTGTACCAATGTTGTTGAGTTTCATGTATCTTAAGCTTGACCTGTTTAACTTAGTAGCATCTACCTGAAGTTTGAAGTGTCCATGCTAATTAAAGTTCATGTATTTGTAAATAATATTTGTAAATAGCTTTAGTTACGTGTGACACGTTCAGCCAAGTAAACTGGTGGTTCTTTAACCGTAGACTTTCTATATCCCGAAACCAACTGGTTGACGTTATGATGTACTTGAGGCCAAGTTCGCCCAATACTGAGAGTGGAGAATCTTCACCACGAGACTTGTATGTGTACGTAACAACTGTCTCAGAATAGCAAGATCAGAATGTGTTGCCCTGTTAGTGTACAGCAAGGTTAGAATGTGTTGCCCTGTTAGTGTACAGCAAGGTTAGAATGTGTTGCCCTGTTAGTGTACAGCAAGGTTAGAATGTGTTGCCCTGTTAGTGTATAACAAGGTTAGAATGTGTTGCCCTGTTAGTGTATAACAAGGTTAGAATGTGTTGCCCTGTTAGTGTACAGCAAGGTTAGAATGTGTTGCCCTGTTAGTGTACAGCAAGGTTAGAATGTGTTGCCCTGTTAGTGTTCAGCAAGGTTAGAATGTGTTGCCCTGTTAGTGTACAGCAAGGTTAGAATGTGTTGCCCTGTTAGTGTATAACAAAGTTAGAATGTGTTGCTCCTTACTGTATAGCAAGGTTAGAACGTGTTGCCTTTCACTGTATAGCAAGGTCAGATTGTGTTGCTCTGTTAGTGTATAGCAAGGTAAGAATGCGTTGCCTGTTAGTGTATAGGAATGTTAGACTGTGTTGCCCTGTGTTACATGGTGGCCTTGAAGTGGCAAGAGTTACAGTCAAACAACGGAGATGCGATGTTATGAGATACTATAACTATCGCTGCGGGGTCCTCGCTCCCCAATACTTGGGTGCCACTGACCACGCTGGGAGCTCCCCAAGTCTTACCACGAGTTGAGTTGCTACCCTCGACCTGGCCTTGTACCCGTGGCGAGTGGAGAAACCTTGGCTCACCCTGCAGGTCATCGAACTTGTAGCCTGCAGCACCTCCACCGAGCATGCCTACCGTAACACAAATAATACCGGGGAATACGGCACTCACCTGAGAACTTCATCTGATTCAGTCACCAGCTGAGTAATCAGTATCCGCGTCCCAGCAACGCTTCACAGTAATCTTATAAAGTAGTGCCAGCTAAGGACATCTTTCCAAGTGTAGTGTGGTGCAAATACTGAATAAACTTTCATGGAATGCTCAAGAGATGGAAGACGCATGCAAACACAATGGTAAAATATAACAAGTTTACTAAAGAAAACTACAACAAACATCAAGGTAAATAAACTAGAAACTGGCAGGTGTTGGCAGCACTCCTCTCGCCGCGTCTAGCAACTCAGTCAGCTGGGCGAGTTAAAGGTCCGGCGTCCACACTCTGGCGCGGCTCTGCCTCTCGCAGCCTCATACAGGTGATAATGGTATATATCCTGCCCTCACACTGTCGAAACTCGGCTTCCTCGTGCTCCACGGGAGTACACTAGTCTTCTATAATATCTGTAATATGCTTTAGGCTGCTTGAATACACTGTACGAGGCTCCTGGACCTCCAATCTGGAGAGCTCACTTGACGCACGTCTGCGCTCAACAATGGTCCATGAAACTGAGCTCCTGGGCGCTTGCTAGCTACTGGTGCCACTGACCCGGTGACGTCACAACCCTGGGGTTGTCCCCAAGGGCCAAGACGGGCCAGGCCAGTCACAGGGTTGGCCCCAAGACCGTGACGGGTCAAGCCCATTTGAAAGGCTAAAGCTAAAATGATAAATTTACTCCCAATCAACCACTCTTGCTATCTGTCACATATATCAAAAGAATCCTTGCATCTCAGGGTACATGTAAGATGCAGAGATATGACTCTTACTGCTGGTCGAGAGTAGATGTAAGAGAGGGCACCATAACACTGTCTACCAGTCTCCGTGGTGCAGTGGTAAGACACTTGCCTGGCGTTCCGCGAGCGCTTTGTCATGGGTTCGTATCCTGGCCGGGGAAGATTTACTGGGCGCAAATCCTTAACTGTAGCCTCTGTTTAACGCAACAGTAAAATGTGTACTTGGTTGTAACAACGATTCTTCGCGGTGGGGATTGTATTCCAGGACCTAGATTCAGGAAGCTCCGTGTATTTCTTCTTAAGTGGGTTTGCTACGAAGGTCTTAGTGTGCCCTAAGAAGATGCTTAGGTGCAATTCAATAACGTTCACTTAGGAAGAAATTTGTTGGTTCACCTGCGTGCCGGTAGAGATCACTACTGTGTTTCGTTTGGCCAATCAGAGAGTAGCAACATTCTTCATATTGAAGATTTAGCGCTGGCTTATCGGAGCTCTACTGCCTCCTATTTACGTCGAATTTTCTTATAAAATTAGTATATTTCAAAGTAAAACAATGTTTTTGCAACTTCTACAGCCAACACCGACATTGTAGTAAACAAATATGTTACATTTGTTGTTTACCTACGTAATTCTAAGAGATACTGTGTAGCTGTCCTTGTTGCTCGGAAGATGCGCTGACAATTATTATATATATATTTACTGAATTTACCCAAGGGCCACTAACTATCTAGTGACCTCGAAGAGGACAGAAAGCCGGCGGCTTGTTAAATGGCCCGCCAATTGTCTTAATTATATTTTTTAGCTGGAATTTGGCATTTACGGCTTCAGTGGATAGGCGGTTCCATGGGTTTATAGCCCTCTTGGTGGAAAAAAACATCTGTTTTCAGTCCTACCTGAGAGAACATACTCTCCAACACTATATCTGTGATTGTCCTGTTATCAGTGACTTCATACCAAATGGTATGAGGTATTTTGAGCTCTGTAATTACTTCATACACTCAGGAATATTGGAAGATATTCATGTGCTGCACCCAGATTTTGCCAGTGGAGGCTAATAGATCAGCATTAAGTATTTTGTTCTCTCCTAATTCCATGTATGACTGGCCATCCTGAGAGGTGAGGATGTTGGATGAGCTTGTAGCTGGTTTTTGATCTACACTGTGTGGTCCTTTATACAGAATAGGGAAGCAGCACATTGCTGTGTATACCTAAACATGTTTAAAAATACATTGTTTGAGAGGAGTCTTGTAGAAACTGGTAAGAGTAATTATAATATAATGTTTCCATGATTTAGTGCTTACCTCTTGTGAAAATCGCGAAGAGTTGTTTAGTCAGAGTTGATTTATTTTTTGTACTGAGGCTGATATTTTCTAAATTGATTCCATGTACAGTATGTCTAACCATCCTGTGAGATGGGAGTATTAGATAAACTTATAGCTAGTTTTTTATCTACATTGTGTAATATTCCATATAGAATAGGGTAGCAGCACATTGCTGTGTATACCTAATCTTCTTAATCAAAAAAATCAGTAATAAAGATTTTAAATTATAGTTTGTATTATTACAAATACCGTACTGTATTATCCTTATTAAATCATGTTGACCATGGATCATTAAGATCTCATGTTGATATGTAATAGTCATACTTCTTTTGAACTGCTAATCCATGCTAATCATTCATTAAATTGTGCATTATGTCTCAATTTTTCACTTCCTTGGATATACTGTACAGTATAAAAAGATAGGATAAAAATAAACCAGTAATATTTCTTTCATTATATTTTTCATTTAAATAACTGCATCAATATTTTTACAGCTGACAGGTCCAAACCCCAAAGGCAAAATATTGGCAAATATTGTATGTTTTACCATACAGGTGCATTATTTGTTAAAAAAAAATTTGGTTTATTGTTACACACAATGGTGCTACATAGCCTTCCCAGCTTGGTGCCTTCTTTTAATACTTACTGATTAAAAAATAAATAATAAATACATTTTATTCAGGAAAAGTGCATACAGTTGATTTACAAACATAATGTTGGATTTATAGACAGAGCTAGTACATACAATACCTAAAGCCACTAATACTCATAGCATTTCGGGCAAGGTGTGGGGGAAAAAACACTTAGACTAAAACTTAATAGTAATCGGGATTAGGTATAAATTGTGTTGAGAGAAGGAGTAAAAAATACAAAAAGGGGGGTTAGCATAGCATAAATCAGCAATTGCACATGTTGGTGAACAGCGTTGTTTAAAAAATAGCAAGACATGGGTTGACATTTAGGAGGTAAGTTAGGTTACATGGAGTTAATTAGGCAGTACTTTGTTTAACTCTTAAACTGGTTGAGAGAGGTACAGCCTTTGACATGATTCGGGAGGTCGTTCCACATTCTGGGTCCCTTGATTTGTAGAGCACTTCTAGTTTGGTTACACACAGCCAAATTGATTAACAGGAAGAGGTCTTGGACACAAATTTGTTTCATGCTAAATGTAGAGGAATCAGCTGAGTATTCCTCAAATAAAATAAGTTGCCTTAGCTTATAAGGTAAATAAAATAAGCATTTCTCAAATAAGTAGCTGCCTCACCTCACTGCCTTACTGCTACATAGCCTTCCCGGCATGGTGCCTTCTTTTGATAATTACTTGTTCCACACCCAAATTGTATAACAGGAAGAGGTCTTGGACCCCTACTTCCCTCTTTTTTTTTAATAGTCTATAAGGTCATAATTATAGTTTTAAGTATTCAATAAATAAAGTTTTTGACATTTTTACCCTTCTCCTTACCTAACATCATTTGTGCAGCATATTTTTATTTTATGTCTCACCCAGATTTAATTTCAAAATAAAACCAAACTAAATAAATTAGAAATGGGTATGTATAGCTAAGGTACACCCTTACTACTAGGTGAACAGGGGCATTTGGTGATAGTAAATGATCCCATCAGGCAGGGCTCATCACCTTCTCTCATATTTCATGTTCACCAGTGTTTATTTACTTAATAACTACTGGTATAATATCTTGCTATTATAAAACTAATTCTACTATCATAAAAGACATATTTACTTTAAGTTTCAAGCAGAGAATGCATATATAACTAACACGAAGGACTCCTTTTCACTAGATTCAATTTTTATAATCTTTTGTTTATGTTCCAAAATCTTAAAATCGATCCCAGTGTTATGTAGTAGAGAAAAATTGTGTTATATCCAGTTTACGTAAAGCTACGAGTGGTCGAAACCACACTTAGATCCTGGAATGAACTTATGAAGGTTTTTCCACTTAGTGTAGCTACCTGAATACCGACGTAGCCGCCACGAAGGCGCTAAGAAGGAAAACATTCGTAGCTAAGAAGAAAAACCTTCGTAAGTACCTTCCTGAATCTGGCCCCAGGGACCTGCCCGAAACGCTAAGGTACTTGTGGTTGTACAAGAATGTAACAACTCAAAAATATCTCAAAAACAAAAAATGTAGCATCCTGTTGTGTGCCTGTATGTAATATTTTGTTAATGCTATTGAATGTTCATTCCTGTGGGGGGAGACCATGGCTTCTCGTGGGGGCATTACCATATTTGGGATGTTCCAGTAATGCTGCAGTGTATCAAGCTTGCGTCACTGATTCACCCCTGTAATTATTCCTGATTATTGATTGTACTTAATTTCTTAATTACACCTTAGTAGTGTTATATGTATTAAGTTTAGTTATAATTATGTTCTTAAGTATTAATCTCTGATAGCAGAGTATCTAGAGATTTCATGTGGTTTTTAGTTGGTAACCTGTATACTCCATGCCTGCATGCGGGAGCACATCAGTCGCGTGGGTGCAGCTGGCTGGCGTGGACATGTTGTTGAGATAAGTCTCTGGTACCTGTTTATTGTTTAGTAACATAGCTAATTGCCTGGTTAGACCATTATTTGCATACCCTTCTATCCATTTAAGTTTTAAAATAGTGATCAGTGCTTATATAATGATATTGTATTCTGGTACATTAATATTTCTAGCTGCTTGTATTTCCATTTATATGGTTGTATGTTCTTTGTTACCCTTACTTTAAGTATATTGCTTTGTTGAGTAAGCAGTTGAATTATTTACCCTAGACACTTTTAGTAGGCAAGGCCGTATTATTGTATATTTTTTACAACAGCAAAAGCAAAGGAATCATACCCAGAGGTCAAGGGTCATAACATGGACCAACAGTCCTTTGCCATGTGCTTAGTCTTACCACAATTCCAACACGAGGCAGTGGTTGATCGTGAACAATAGATTCGCAGCAACTTATGAGGAGGGGAATTTGACTGCGGGCTACGACCCTTGGTGTGGTTCGACAACCAAGCGTTTTGTGAGTTTGTGGAAAGAAGGCACTGAGAGCTTATTACTACATTTACAGTATCTATGGGTGGCAACAATTGAGCGTTTCGGGGAGCCAACTTATCTGCCGCATTATTCATGGCCTCAAACACTTCCCCCAATTTTATGTTGAGATCCAAAATTTTGTTGTTGTTCTAGGATAGGTTTAGTGTGCTCTGGGGCAAATGGCATTAAAGTCTCAAATGATATAATTTTGGTCATTACTATTGGGGGTCGGTGATTTATTAGTGTCCTCTTATGGTAAACACAAAATAACAGACTTTAAGGCATACAGATACTGATGTAGACGGATAGTAAATGCGTTATATAATTCACCAGGCTGCATGGTGGCATTGGCAATTTTCATAACTAATTTGCATGGGTCGAGGTCTCCTTTGTTACCAAAGTGCCGACGGAAAATTTCCTTATATTCTGGCCATAACTGGAGGCTCATTCCGCGGCCCAGTCTTTCACCACGTCGCCTTCCTTGTGGTCTGGTCAACCAGGCTGTTAGACACCGCCGCCGCTTGGAGTCTGGCGCAGTTAATTTAATTTTAGACTATCTGGCACGCACGCACGTGTCGTGCCAGAGAGAAACTTAACTTTTACTTTTGTACTCCTGTACAAAAAGTACAGGAGAGATCGGGATAGAGTTTGAGATTACCAGTGGGGAAGTAAGGAAGTTGTTACTAGAGTTGGATGTGACAAAGGCTATAGACCCAGATGGAATCTCCCCTTGGATACTAAAGGAAGGAGCTGAAGCACTGTGCCTGCCACTCTCCATAGTGTATAACAAATCACTGGTTTTCTCATCTACCACAAATCGTGCATCACCTTTGGTGGTGTCAACAGATGACCTAGTAATTGCCAAATAATAATCATCAGAAGGTTCTGAAAAATGAGCTCTGGCCTTTGCATCAGATTTGCTAAACCATAATTCCAATAAGCAAGATTCTCCAGCCAAAAGCGGAATAGCCATCTCCTGCAAGGAATGCTGGACATTAGTATGAGCAACTGCTCCACTTGAGTCAGAAGGAGTAGCAAGAGGGTTAGACATTGTCACTAAGGCAGTGTGTACTTGGGAATGCAAATTATAATTAGGCCCACTAGGCATAAGAATTGAATATACAAAAATAACAACACTCAAAATATCAAACTAGGCTCAAGTAAGTAAATGGCAAGAATAAAAATTTAAATTGTAATAGGCAAGACAAAATAAATGGGAATCAGCAAAATTGTAAATTAAATATGCCATCTGGTATGAACATGACTTGAAACTAGAGTTATGTAATTAATTGAACCAAGCTAAGCACAACAAATTAGATTATCAACTGGAAGGTGTAATTGCAAATTTCAAGAAAAATAATTCAATAAATATTCAACACTGAAGATGTGGTACAATAAGAGGCTTAATAATTAATACAGAGGCTTAATAATTAATACAGTACAGTAATAATTAATTAAAAATGCACACAAAAGAATCATCATGTAATGCATATCATGTGGGCAATAAGGTATCAAGAATTTAAAACAAAAATTTACTTTCTGTAAAAGTTTAAATAAAATACTGTTGAAAGAATACAAAAAATTACTCTGCAATGTTATAACAACTGCTGTAATTAACGTGTAATTAACTGCTAAAGTAATATAAACACAGGTAATTTGATTAACATTTATATTGGTAACATGGTACAGTAACATTTAAAGTAAAATGCTGAAAGAAAAACTTCAAATCAAGGTCTGGGGAAAATATATCTAAAAATAGTCTATAGTGCACTTCCTACTACTAGAAAAACTATTACTTTCTTATTTAATGCACTGGATCAGAATGTACTGGAAACCACTTGGAATATTATACAATGTATTACAAAATAAACAATGGAATCCTGTTCCACAAAACACCACAAATAGCTATGAGTGTGGAATGGGCAGCCAACTCCTCTGTTATCAAGTCACTGACGGTAGCAAGTTATTCCTCTGTTAAAACTCTGTTTTTGTATAGCAAGGTAAGTATCAGCTATAATTTACTTAGCTCGGGGTGCAGGATATCCAATACAACAGAGGCGAATTATGCAGCCCGTCCTCCAAACAAAGATCCAAAAGTGATTCCATGCAGCCGCCAAACCCCCTGTTTATGAATGAAAAGCGGTTTACACACGACTCACAACTGCTGACGTTCGAACATATCCGGAACAAGTGCTTCACTGACCAATTTTGTTCGAACCACAACGCTGTAAATGCTTCACCCACGTACTACAAATACAAATAATCGCCAACAGAACCTAAACACCTGACCTAACCTATCCTATGCTTATATATACACAATATGCTAATATATTATAATATTAATTTATACTTGCGAAAATTCCTGTTTTGAATGAACAGCATGTTAAAATTTATGAATGCGTCTGTGGGGTCGACCGCTGGACGGAATGGACTTGAGTCGAGGACGGGTTGCGTGTGTGGCTTGAGCTGACGTCATGGACTGCTCTGACGTCACGGGCTACTGTGACGTCATGGAAAGGCGATGGCAATGTTGCAGAGGCAATAACGTTGCGATTATAACATTGAAAGAACACAGGTGGTATGTTGAATTGTAGACAGATGTTCACTGATGGGTACTGGAACAGTAACGACGTGAGTAGCGGTGGTAATGGCGTCGGTGATGGTGTCACTAGTGAAACCCAGGATAGCATTAATTGTTCAGATAACTACACAACACATCCAGTGAGCAGTACATGCAATAGAAGGTGGAGTCGACACTTGGCGGCGATGACATTAAGTAAACAGTACAGACAAACAAACACCTGAGGCAAGTGGATTGGGGCGGCACCGGGCGTCGGAAATTCAAAATGTCTGGGCGTGGGAACTGTTCTCGCCCCTCCCTGATGAAGTAGTTCTTGCTGCTAGATATTGTGCCTTAATTGAGATCATTGACTTAGAGCAGTGGTTGATACGTATGTAACGGGTACGGGGTATAGACTCCGCTCTGTCCACTACCCTGCCCTTAATTAACTTAAACCCCAGAGTTCAAAATCTCAGACTCTCAGTCCCACGTCACGTGATCTCAGACGATTGACCGCCTTTAGATACTATAAACACAAGACGTCGTACTAGGCTTTTCTAGCAACTCTAGGACCTCCGCTCGCTGCCACCACCAAACCAAAAACAATCTTGCAGATTAATTAATCGGGCTTTGGGCCAATTAATTAACCAGTAAACCCTTGGGAGAGTTATCCCCAATTAAGTGAAATGAAGAGGTATTTATTTACGTTAAGTGTGGAATTTAATAGAAAAACAAGGGGGATATATTAGCTACTAAAATGGACTATACTTGCTTGCAATATGGATGTCAACTTAGCCCAATAAAACAGACTCGTGGAGACAAATGGCAAAGACAGACACATGTAAATATTGGAAAATTAAAAAAAAAACATAGTGCTAAAACAAAGTTTATTAAAACAAAACTCATAAAAATGATAATAAAAACACTCCCTAATTTAACCCTTCCTAATCTGAAATATATCCTACTGAGGCAATAAATGAGTTATCAACCATACCAAAATTCTTAGCACTTTACCGTAAAATCTTGGAAACCAGCCGATGTTGTTCTAGTTTTGGGGTTGAGATGTTGACCCCAGCTTGCCTCACGCCACACTGCCTTAGCCTAGCTCTGCTCAGGACTGAAGGCTAGGTAATATTTCTCTGCCTGGCTCTGATTATTAAGCAGGGTTTAATTGATCAAACTAAAGTTATTTACTAGCCAACCCAGATGGCTGAATTGCTATTAAAACTGATGATAATTCTATTAGGCATTTTGGAAAAAGCAATATCCAATTACAATATTGGCTAGTGATCTGAATTTGTACTTATGAATTAATGCTATGAGAGGTTGTTGTCACCCTCAGGCCGCGAGACCTTGACATGGTGAGTCATCCGGACCACAAACTAGTTCCTCCTATTCCACATGACGTCATTGTTTCCTTTGACGGCATATGAACCCTAATCTTGACTTTTACATTCATGTTCACCTAATCAAAGATCTTAAAGCCGATTGGTTATTACTGTGATTGCTGAAATATTCCTTACTTGTTGCATTACTACAAGGGGGGACCGCAATTTGTAATCCTAAACGCTAATCCTTTAATCTCTGGGGAGATGACCTTCCCGCTCCAAAGTCGGGTCCCCCTCCTCTCTCACTCTAAGTTTGCCAGACTACGTGATCTAGGATTCTATAAATGTGACACCCGACACTTGTCGTCCGGTCTTCTCGAATAGACGATCGAGACCCAGGTCATCCTGCATATCCTCTCCAGCCTGACCAGGGGCCAGATTCACGAAAGCACTTACGCAAGTACTTACGAACCTGTACATCTTTTCTCAATCTTTGGCGGCTTTGTTTCCAATTATTAAACAGTTAATGAGCTCCGAAGCCCCAGGAGGCTGTTTATAATAATAACAACAGTTGAATGGGAAGTTTTCATGCTTGTAAACTGTTTAATAAATATAACCAAAGCCGTCAAAGATTGAGAAAAGATGTACACGTTCGTAAGTGCTTTCGTGAATCTGGCCCCTGACCTGCTTGCATCGTTCTCAACGTTCTGTCTTGAAGTCATCACACACACCGGAAATGTCACCCTCGCGATGTCCGTCGCGTTATCCTCGGTGTCCGTTGAGCTGCCTCTTCTCCTATAGGGCTCCAAACACTCCTCGCTCTTGATGAGGTTTGGGAGAACATATTCCCCACAGGAATCATTCCCTAAAATTACTTGGGCCTCCATCCTAGGAAGCGAGGCACAGACTCCTACTACTAGGGTCTGGAAACCTTATTCGAATCCAGTGTCACTTCATGGAGGGTCATTCTCACTGGGCTGCCCCACCATGGCTACTCCTACATTGGTAATCTCATAACCCTCAGGGAATAGGGTCTCACTAACTAGGGTAAAATCTGTTCTAGTATCCCTCAACATCTTCACTGGGACTGGGTCCGCTTCACCTACTCTCACAGTACCCTCACTAATAAAAGGGTGGATCCTCTTCTCCTCTTCTACTGGAGTCTTCCTCAAAATGTCGTCGGCTTCTTGGCTTACAACCCTGACCAAGGCCATGTTACCACTTTGTTTGGGGGTGACCACACTCTCACGTAAAGTGTCCTCGTCCTCCACAATTGAAACATCTGCCACTTATCCTGGGCGACCACTCACCAGTTACTCCGGCTACACTCCCAGAAGATGCCGTCCTCTAGGTCCTCCATAAACCCTCCGCCGTCGTCTACCTGGCACCACTTCCTGTTCCATAGTTAGAACTGACATTCCCCTTTTGGGGTCTCCTCACCGGTTCTCTTGAGCTCTTGAACCCCTGGTTCACTCTGCTTAGGAGGTAAGCCTTGGGAGGATCCCCTCCTGTCTTCAATTCTCCCGAACTCTTAAAATTACCAACTAACCTAGTGATCTGGGCAGTCCTTCCCTGCAAGGACATAATGCTTTCTCCAGCATGTCCACCGCGGTCTTCAGATCTTTAATACCCGCTTCTTTCACTCTGATCCACAGCTCTGGGTGGGGTACAGACATGAACTTGAACTTTACCACTTAAAAAATTTCCATTCCATTTCTCTGGCAGTGTTGGCGTACTTGCTTCCCGGCACTCTAGCACATTCTCTGAAACGCTTCTGGTACACCTCCGGAGTCAGCAGGAAAGAATGAGTTGAGTCGCTACCCGCAAGCCAGCCTTGAACCCGAAGGGAGTGAAGAAAGCTCGGCTCGCCCTGCAGGTCCTCGAATCTCTAGCCTGCAGCACCTACACCGAGCTTGCCCACCGAAACACAAATAATATTGGGGAACCCAGCACTCACCTGAGAACTGTTACAAACCGTACATTAATGCTCGTGACCCGTAACAGCAACAAAATATTGTAGTCTAGGGACATTTACCGACGCAACAATCTCAAGGTGGGTCACCAGTATAATCCCATGGTTTGTACAGGCAAGAATTAAAATTAATCACCCTCTTAGGAATAAGTAATCACACTTATAAAAGTAAATGTGCATTAGAAATATACTTCAGTTAATTATCAGTATTATATATATCAACAGATGGGCAATCACATGTAAATCAAAATAAAATTGTCTCCAAAGACTAACATATTACAACAGAACATAATAGATATGATATAACAGAACTTAACTCCTAGATGTGATCCTTCCTGTGTCCAAACAGTTACTGAATAATTTTCTCACGGCAGGAGCCGATCTCGCTTCTGCACAACATTTTGAGTGACAGTTTTTAATTAATATAAATCTTACTTAAATGGAGCCATATAATGGGAATTAATTAACTAAATTAAGGAATGATCAGATGTACATGCATAAACAGAAGTAATGTAGTTATTAATATAATAGTTATATATTTATAAAATAAAATGAAATTGCTGGCAACTGCCCAACAAAGCAGGACGGTAATGTGTCCCACGATGTTGCCGTCTAGAGGGACAACTAAAACGGTTTCCCACGGTTTTGCCACCAGCTGATCAGTACAAAATATAACTTTCTCACGGGGAGCTGACTAGCTGACCACCACACACAAAAAAAATAATAACGGTTTTCCACGGTTTGGTCCACCCACTGATCATTACCACTATATAACATATCAGCACATATAAGCAATGATATAAGCATACAAGAACATACAAGTACTGATATAAGCATACAAGTAATGATATAATATATAAACACATACAATTAATGATATAATATATAAGCACATACAAGTAATGATGCATGGAAATAGTAATTATTGAATATTTATATACGTATCCAGTAGGGGTACGTAACACTTCCACCTCCAAGAAAAAAATGCAAAGGATTGAAGATCAATGGCATTTTTTTCTGAAGTAAAAATGTTAAGTAAAAGAATATTTCACTCATGGTACATCATATACAAAACTTCTGGACAAAGCATCAGCAATGACATTCGGCCTGCCCGGAATATATTTAATCTCAACATTAAATTCTTGTGGAAATAATGACCAGCGCAGAATTCGTTGGTTCTTGATTTTCATCGTATTAATGAATACAAGGGGATTGTGGTCAGTAAACACTAGCACCTTATTACCTGAAACGTAAATTTCAAATTTCTTGATTGACAATATCAGACCCAACGCCTCCTTTTCTACCACTTAATAGTTCTGGGCTGAATTAAATTTTCTAGAGTAATAATATACAGGATGTTCAATATTATCTAGACCAACTTGTATAAGCACAGCACCTATTCCAACATCTGATGCATCAATATGTAAAATAAAAGGTTTGTCAAATTGGGGACTAGCAAGAACAGGTGACGTTGACAATATGCCCTTTAAGTTCTGAAATGAATTCTGGCAATCTTGAGTCCACTTAAATGTGTTGCTTTCCCAACAAATTTGTCAATGAGGCAGCAACTGTCGAAAAATTTCTACAGTACCGCCTATAGTAAGCACACATACCTATAAATCTTTGGACTCCCTTCTTACTGGTTAACACGGGGTAGTCCACAATGGCTTGTATCTTATCTTGTAAAGGAATTATCTTACCTTGTCCTACTTCATGCCCAAGATAGGTTATAGTACCTCTTGCCCAACTACACTTATTCATATTCAATGTTAAATTGGCGTTTTTCAACACCGTAAACAATTGCTTAAGGCCTGAAAGATGATCTGCCCAATTCTTACTGTATAAAACAATGTCGTCAAGGTAGGCCCTACAATCTGGCACATCCTTGAGTAAGATATTTATGAGTCTTTGAAAGGTGGCAGGTGCATTCCTCAAACCGAATGGCATGACATTGAATTCATATGCACCCTCAGGTGTAACAAAAGCAGTAACTTCCCTAGCATAATCAGTTAAGGCAATCTGATAATATCCCTTAGATAAATCAAGTTTACTTACATAATTAGCATGTCCTATTGATTCAATACACTCCTCCAACAAGGGTAATGGAAATACATCAACAGTAGTTCTCTTGTTCAGTTTCCGATAATCTACACACAACCTCCAGGTTCCCCTGGTTTTGGCAATAACAAGCACGGAGAGCTCCAAGTACTTTGACTTGGCCGAATGAAATTATGCTGGAGCAGATAGTCCACTTCTTGTTGTATAAGTTTCTTCTTTTCTGGGTTCACTCGATAAGGATGTTGTCTAATTGGAGTGCTGTCCAGGAGCTGAATATCGTGTGTGATGAGGTGGGTCTGTGTGGGAACTTCCCCAAACAGAGATGTATGGTTGTCCAGCAGAACCTGGAACTCATCACGTTGCTCCTCCTGTAAATGACATAGCATCTCCCTGCCATTGGAACTGGAACTGAGAAGTTGAATATTAACATCATTTTCTTCACTACAATTTCCCTCAGATGGTAACTCTTCCCTAATAAAACAAACTACCACTTCTGGTCCAACATAAGCTTTTAACCTGTTAATATGCACATTCATTTTATGTTCTGAAAAAGTAGGGTTAAATATTTTGTAAGTTAGATCTCCCATCTTCTCTACCACTTGGTAGGGTCCGTCAAACTTATGGGACATGGAAGTCCCCAAACGAGGTTTCAACATCAACACCAAATCTCCGACAGCAAACGACCTGAGGTTAGCCCAGAACTTTTTGTCATATCTTTGTTTCATGGCTTGTTGAGTCTGTTCCAGATGTTCCTTCGCCAACTCTCGAGCCTGACACAACTTGTCCTTGACCTCACTCAAGTACCAACCACTCTGATGAACAGAGACATCTCCCATCAACTTTTCTTGGAGTATTTTTAAGGGACCTCTCACTTGGTGACCAAATACGAGCTCAAAAGGTGAACACCCCAATGATGCTTGTAACCCTTCTCTGGCAGCAAACAGCACAAAAGGCAGATTCTCATCCCAATTACGTGGATAAGTTTCTCCTGTCGTCTTTGACATCTGTTTTAACGTTTGATGGAAACGTTCAAGCCCACCTTGGCTTTGTGAATGATAAGGACTGGAAAATGTGTGCTGAATCTCTTTGGATTTGCAGAAAGTTTTGAAAACTTTGGAAACAAAATTTCCCCCATTGTCACTCTGGATAACTCTAGGCATTCCGAACAAGGAGAAAAATCGTTCAAGACACTTGATGAGATTATGAATCTTAGTATTTCTTAAGGCATATGCCTCAGGAAATCTCGTCGTCATACACATAAGCGTAATCATAAAAATGTTACCCGACTTAGTCTTAGGTAAAGGACCAACACAATCTATTACAACATGAGAAAATGGTTCATCAGGAACTACAATAGGTTGCAATGGTGCTCTTGGCACAGATTGGTTTGGTTTTCCAACAATTTGACAGGGTATGTCCCAACCCGTTCTCGCAAATTCGTAAAGTCAATATTGACTTATTAACTACTGTACGTGCATAGGTGATATACTAAACATAATAGATACCCCTAAAAAGATTCATAGAAAACACCTACCTTACCTAACCTTGTTAGTATCTTAAGATAAGCATCTTATTGCTTCTTAATTACAATTATTACCTAACCTATACCTATTATAGGTTAGGTAATAATTGTAATTACGAAGCAATAAGATGCTTATCTTAAGATACTAACAAGGTTAGGTAAGGTCGGTGTTTTCTATGAATCTTTTTAAGGGTATCTATTATGTTAAGTATGTCACCTATGCACATATTTAATAAGTCAATATTGACTTATTAAATTTGCGAGAACGGGTTGCGGTGATGCCACCGAGTCACTGGTCAGCGATTGCTGAGTTACTGCTGAATGACGAGCCTGGGAAATTCCATGGTGGGGGTTTTCCCATGATGTGGGGGATTGTGGCAGTTACTCGCGTCAGGAGTGATACCATTTGGGTCCCCTCTTGCGAGTGTTTGTAGCTAGGGTTCCGGATGACATGGCGTCCCCGGTGGGTGTACGAGACCCTTGGGGGTGGTTACATTGGGAGGCGTTCAATGTGCGTTTCCCCCGGGCTTTGTTCCCGGGCAAGTATGTCCGCTGATTGGCCGGTGTTTTGCAGAGTGTGTGTTCTCTTCATGTATTACCTTGTATTACCGTGTTGTATTGTGTTTTCTTTTTAATTTTCCCTTTGTTTATATTTATGATTTGTTTGTGTGTGCATTGTCTTGTGTTATGTTTCATTTTCTAAATTTGGATGTGTTTTGTTGTCGGTCCATCTGGCCGGTGTTTGTTTGTTTTGTTTATTTGCTTACATTATTTGCTTGTTTGTTATTGTTTTTGTTCTTTAATTTGTCTTGATGTTTGCTGTTCCTCCATTTGTGCTAAATATTGTCCTGTGCTGTCGGTCCTTCTGGCCGGTAGCTTCTGTATTTTGTTTTCTCTGATATTTTATTGTATTTATTGTCTTTATCTTGCATGCTTGCATGCAAAACTAAAAATAAAAAAAATAAAAAATTGGACAGGGTACACAGTTATGACAATACCTGACCACATCTTTCTTTAGCTTGGGCCAGTAAAAATATTGGCATATTTTATGGTACATATTTGTGATACCTTGGTGACCTCCCATGGGGTCATCATGTGCAGCCTGCAGGACCTGCTTACGATAAATAGTGGGGTCAACTAGTTGGGTTCTGGTCTCACAATCATCTGATGAGGGAGTGCCCTTGGGTCTCCACCTTCTCATCAGAAGTCGATCCTTGAAAAAGAAACCCGTCCCTTCCTCCAATGCATCAACATTATCAGGAGCCTCAGAAATACACTCTAGTAAACTAGGATCAGTAGTCTGTATAACACTTAAGGGCAATGACTCAGACTCAGCAGCGAGCGGGCGAGAACCTAGTAGCTTGATCTCTTTTCCTGATTGATCAGAATAAATTGGAGCCATAGCTACTTCGGCCTCACTCTCGACAACTGGTTTAGTGGAGACAAGCGGGCAAGGTACAGATAGTTCAGCCTCCGCACCTTCACTTTCCTTGTGGTTTAAGTTCGGCGGGGCTTCTACTACGGCCTCACTCTCATCATCCAGTCGAGTCATAAAAGAATCTTCAAGATCCACCTCCCACTCCTTTACTGAAGGGGTCCTGGTCTTGCGAACAGCTACCTTAGTGAAGACAGGATTACTCTCACCTGTTTTTCTCATTGATCTAGTTGCAACACAAGCAGGGTAAATAATGCCATCATCTGCTTCTGATTGATCTAGTACATTATTGGGATTAATTAACATTATGGGGCACTTGGTCCCTTCAACCTTTCAGTTGCCAAAATCATTACCAAGAATAATGTCTACCACTGGAATGGGCAGTTGTTTACTTACACCAACATTACACCATCCAGAAGTAAAATTAGAATCAAGGTTAATTTGCATTAAAGACACCTGTTGCACACTACCTGCAATACCTTGGAGAAGCACAACTTCACCAAGATCTCGGGTGTCAACATCCGCAAGTACATTCTGGACAATAAGAGACTGGGAAGCTCCAGTATCATGGAGTAATTGAACAGTCTTACTACTACCATCTTTACACAATAATGTACCTGTAAAAATGTATGGTTTAAATTCAGCAATCCAATGGGGATTGACTGTAGTACATGGAGAATTATTAGTTTGCAATCCTCTACTCATAATAAGACCAGTTGGCCGTAATTCAGGATGCAAACTATAGCAAGAAGCAATCACATGTCCTCTTCTCTTACAATGTGTACAATGCCTGACAGTGGACACCCCTGTAGAACCAACTGCAGGTTTAGAATTAACATTACTAGGATTAGATGGTCCTGGCAATGGAGTAACAACTTTAGGTTTTATGAGAGAAGAGTTCATGGGAGTAACTGGAGCACTAGGATTGGATTTATACTGATAAGGAGTTCGGTGAGCACTATAATTTACTCTACGGTTAAACTTAGGTGATTGGGCCTTAAACTGGGCCTTAGTCAACAACTCATGCTCATCCGCGAGCTTAGACAGCTCATAAATGTGTTATATTTTTCTGTTCTGCCATAAAAGTAGACAATTTGTCTGGGAGACATGACATCACTTTTTCTGTTATAAGAAGATTCTTAAGAGCATCATACTCGGTTATTGAAAGTGATTTTAGCCATCTGTTGCAGTAATTAACTTTTAGACGGGTGAAATCTGCTATTGTCTGATCACTTACCCTCTTTAGGTTCCTAAACTTTTGTCTGTGTGCTTCTGGATTTAATTGGTAAGCATTTAAGATGCTTTTCTTAACAAACTCATAGTCAAAACTATTCTCATCAGGCAAGGATGCAAAAACCTCCTGACTTCGCCCTTTCAGTTGACTTTGCATGATTGCAACCCATTGATCCCTTAGCCAGTTCATACTGACTGCAATCTTAGAAAAAGGTGAGAAAAAAACTTCGGGATACTCTTCATTGAACTTGGGTAACTATGTATTTATTCATCCTTATGGAATTATTATCACTACCATTAAAAACATTGCCGTATATACCATTGCCCCAGCTGCCAAACGCTGTGTTTCAAGTCTGTGGTTAGCCTCTGCCATTTGTTGTTGAATTTCTAACTGCTTCTTCTCAGTTGCTTCTACCTGCAACTGTGCTGCAATCTCTATACGTCTAGTTTCAAACTCCCTCTGCTGAGCTTCAGCTCCTAATATTTTTTGTTGGTTTTGAGCTTCAATTTCTCTTTGTTGAGCTTCAAGCTCTAATATTTTTTGTTGCCTTGCAAATTCGTTTCCCTTTTCTTGAGCCTCAAGTTTAGCATACGTTAATTGTGCATCTAACTCCAAACGCCTTAAAGCAATTGCTCACTAGTCTCCTCCTTTACTTTCTCCAGAAATTCTTCTCCTAACTCATCATTTTCTACTAAATGTGTCACTATGACTCTCAGAATTTGTGCTTTAGTCATGTTATTTCTGGCTGTTAATTCTAACTTAGTTGCCATATTTATTAAGGCAGACTTTTTTAGGTTTTTAATTCCCTCAAAGTCTGGATTAGCCAACAGCGACAACACTTGATCCTCCATGGTTAATTAACACTTGGCACTTGACTGACTAAAATAATTAACAGAATGGCACGGCACTACACTTCACTTTAAATTGTCACGACACTGAAAATTTGCATGGCGTCACTGCACAAACAAATTATATGGTGGTGCACCTGCGTCTGCCGTGCCTGGTGGTGCACCTGCGTCTGCCGTGCCTGGTGGTGCACCTGCGTCTGCCGTGCCTGGTGGTGCACCTGCGTCTGCCGTGCCTGGTGGTGCACCTGCGTCTGCCGTGCCAGGTGGTGCACCTGCGATTGCTGTGCCTGGTGGTGCACCTGCGATTGCTGTGCCTGGTGGTGCACCTGCGATTGCTGTGCCTGGTGGTGCACCTGCGATTGCTGTGCCTGGTGGTGCACCTGCGACTGTTATGCCTGGTGGTGCACCTGCGACTGTTGTGCCTGGTGGTGCACCTGCGACTGCTGTGCCTGGTGGTGCACCTGCGTCTGCCGTGCCTGGTGGTGCACCTGCGACTGTTGTGCCTGGTGGTGCACCTGCGATTGCTGTGCCTGGTGGTGCACCTGCGATTGCTGTGCCTGGTGGTGCACCTGCGATTGCTGTGCCTGGTGGTGCACCTGCGACTGTTATGCCTGGTGGTGCACCTGCGACTGTTGTGCCTGGTGGTGCACCTGAGATTGCTGTGCCTGGTGGTGCACCTGCGTCTGCCGTGCCTGGTGGTGCACCTGCGACTGTTGTGCCTGGTGGTGCACCTGCGATTGCTGTGCCTGGTGGTGCACCTGCGATTGCTGTGCCTGGTGGTGCACCTGCGACTGTTGTGCCTGGTGGTGCACCTGCGACTGTTGTGCCTGGTGGTGCACCTGCGACTGCTGTGCCTGGTGGTGCACCTGCGACTGTTGTGCCTGGTGGTGCACCTGCGACTGTTGTGCCTGGTGGTGCACCTGCGACTGTTGTGCCTGGTGGTGCACCTGCGATTGCTGTGCCTGGTGGTGCACCTGCGACTGTTGTGCCTGGTGGTGCACCTGCGACTGTTGTGCCTGGTGGTGCACCTGCGACTGTTGTGCCTGGTGGTGCACCTGCGACTGTTGTGCCTGGTGGTGCACCTGCGACTGCTGTGCCTGGTGGTGCACCTGCGTCTGCCGTGCCTGGTGGTGCACCTGCGATTGCTGTGCCTGGTGGTGCACCTGCGATTGCTGTGCCTGGTGGTGCACCTGCGACTGTTGTGCCTGGTGGTGCACCTGCGACTGTTGTGCCTGGTGGTGCACCTGCGACTGTTGTGCCTGGTGGTGCACCTGCGACTGTTGTGCCTGGTGGTGCACCTGCGACTGTTGTGCCTGGTGGTGCACCAGCGACTGTTGTGCCTGGTGGTGCACCTGCGACTGTTGTGCCTGGTGGTGCACCTGCGACTGTTGTGCCTGGTGGTGCACCTGCAACTGTTGTGCCTGGTGGTGCACCTGCGATTGCTGTGCCTGGTGGTGCACCTGCGACTGTTGTGCCTGGTGGTGCACCTGAGATTGCTGTGCCTGGTGGTGCACCTGCGACTGCTGTGCCTGGTGGTGCACCTGCGATTGCTGTGCCTGGTGGTGCACCTGCGACTGTTGTGCCTGGTGGTGCACCTGCGACTGTTGTGCCTGGTGGTGCACCTGCGACTGTTGTGCCTGGTGGTGCACCTGCGACTGCTGTGCCTGGTGGTGCACCTGCGACTGTTGTGCCTGGTGGTACACCTGCGACTGTTGTGCCTGGTGGTGCACCTGCGACTGTTGTGCCTGGTGGTGCACCTGCGACTGTTGTGCCTGGTGGTGCACCTGCGACTGTTGTGCCTGGTGGTGCACCTGCGACTGTTGTGCCTGGTGGTGCACCTGCGACTGCTGTGCCTGGTGGTGCACCTGCGTCTGCCGTGCCTGGTGGTGCACCTGCGATTGCTGTGCCTGGTGGTGCACCTGCGACTGTTGTGCCTGGTGGTGCACCTGCGACTGTTGTGCCTGGTGGTGCACCTGCGACTGTTGTGCCTGGTGGTGCACCTGCGACTGTTGTGCCTGGTGGTGCACCTGCAACTGTTGTGCCTGCTGGTTCGTCTGTGCCTGTAGTGTCTCCTGTGCCAGCTGTGGTGGAGGACGTGGCTGCTCCTGATTCCCGTCTTCTACTTCCGGTGGATGTGGAGGTGCATCCTGTTCCTGGTGCTTCGTTGGTGAATGGGCGTGGTGTTGTGAGTGTCGTCTCGGTGCCTCCCGTTGTGGGCGATGCGTTCACTGAGGGTGATGGAAGCGTCGTCGTTGGTGCCGGCGTTCCTGTTGCATGCATTGCGAGTCCGCTTTCTGCTCCCCCTGAGGGTGCGTTCCATGAGGGGGCGTTGACCTCCCTTGCTCCTCGCCGGAAGCGCGTTGCAGGGGCGCGCTCACGCAGTCGAGAGCCCCCTGGCAAACGGATTGAGGCTTCGCGGAGTTGTGCCTTGGGTGGTGCCCCCCCTCCTCCTCCTAATTCTCCTGTGTCTGATATGGATTCCGGAAGTGATGCAATGCCGGTTGGCAGCAAGATTTCCTCGTCGGTGGTGGACGTTGGTGATACCTGGTCAGTGGCAGCGGGGTCTCGGCGTGCTTCGCTGGGTGATGCCGGCACTGTCCGCCTCCTGCGGGATCAGAGGCCCGGCATTATGGTGGATTCCCCGACGGTGGGGCGGCGGCAGTTTGAGCCTCAGGATGATGACGGCGCCTCTGCAGTGGGTGGCTCTGTGCCCTCTGGTGGTCCTGGAGGGGCTGAGGGTCATTAATGGGTTCGATGGCGCCTGCAATTGTTTGTGCGTCTTTGAATGTTCGTGGTCTGAATGCTTTGGCGGTCCTGGTTGATACCTGATACCTGGTTGATGGGGTTCTGGGAGTTCTTCTACTCCCCAAGCCCGGCCCGAGGCCACGCTTGACTTGTGAGAGTTTGGTCCACCAGGCTGTTGCTTGGAGCGGCCCGCAGGCCCACATACCCACCACAGCCCGGTTGGTCCGGCACTCCTTGGAGGAATAAATCTAGTTTCCTCTTGAAAATGTCCACGGTTGTTCCGGCAATATTTCTTATACTCGCTGGGAGGACGGTGAACAACCGCGGACCTCTGATGTTTATAATTGGATGTCCAATTGGGCCTTGTGGATGTGCTTCGAGAGCAGCGGGTGGATGTGGCTCTGATCCAAGAGCACAATGTTCGGGATGTGTCTGTGTTGCAGGGGTTGTGTGCTGAGTATCATGTTGTGTTGAACCCGCCGAGGACGTCCTTTGGGGGAACGCTGATGTTGTTTTCGCGGAGGGCATCTATTTCCGTGCTTCACACGGAAATGGATGAAGAAGGGCGGGTCTTGTTTGTTTGGGCAGAGTATTTGGGGGTTGTGATTCCGTTATTGACGGTGTACGCCCCTTCTGGGGTGGCGCATCGTCAGGACCGGGAGCTGTTTTTTCGGGAGGGGCTTGTGCCATACCTGCGGCATGATACGCGGGATTTGATCTTTGGGGGGGATTTTAATTGTGTTACGTGTGTGAGGGATTGCTCTAGTGCTCACCCTCGGAATGTTTCGGCCGCTTTAATTGAGGTTTTGCGTGCGTGCGGGTTTCGCGATGCGGCTGTTTTGTGTGGCGGCTCGTTGGAGTATACCTTCACTGCGTGTGGGGCGAGTTCTAGGTTGGATAGGTTCTATGTTTCTGGTGGGGAGTGTTCGGTTTTTGATTTTCGCACGGTCCCGGTGGCTTTCTCGGATCAGTTTGGTGGTTGTCCGGGTTGGTGTCCGGAGTCAGGTGCGGGTGGGGCCTGGGTGGTGGAAACTTAATTGTCGGTTATTGCGTTGTCCACGTATTTGTGCGCAGTTTCGGGCCTGGTGGGTTGGCATCGTTGCCCGGAAGGCTGATTTCTCCTCTTTGTTCGTTTGGTGGGAGTGGTGTAAGGTGGAGTGTCGGAGGTTTTTTGGGATTGTTGCTAAGCGGGAGGCTGCCGGGAGGTTTGGTCTGCTGCGGTTACTTCAGGCACGTTTGTCTTGTTTATATGTGCGGTTGAATGCTGGGGTTGACTGCTTTAGTGCGATTTCTGAGTGTAAGGAGCGTATTTGTGATTTGCGTGCGGTGTTGGCTGACGGTGTTTGCGTGCGTGCTCGTGTAGCTGAGCGGGTGGATGAGGAGAGGCTCTCTCCCTTTCTTTTAGGGAGGGAGAAGGCTGCTAGGGGTTCCGTTCTTCTCAAGGGCCTTCGGCGGCCTGATGGGTCTGTGATTTCTAGCACGGAGGGTGTTCTGCTTACCGCGCGGCAGGAGTTGGAGGCACTCTATGGGGAGGTGCATGGGGATAGTGTGCTCGCGGGTTCCTTTTTGGACAGGTGCTTCCCCGGTTTGTCACGCTCGGAGTGTGACTGGTTGGTGCAGGATGTTTCCACGGTGGAGCTCCTGGAGGTGGTTCGGTCGTTTCGTTCTGGGAGAGTGCCGGGTGCGGATGGCCTGCCCATTGAGTTCTACCTTACCTTTTGGGATGTGTTGGGGGAGGTGCTTTTGGAAGTGGTGCAGGCGTGTTTGCGTTTGGGTGCTCTGCCTGATTCTTTTTGTGACGGGATCGTGCGGCTGCTCCCGAAGCCGGGCGATTTGCAGTTGTTTTCCAATTGGAGGCCTATTACGCTCTTAAATGTTGATTATAAAATTCTTTCTAAGGTTTTAGCGCGTCGATGTCGGGGTGTCGTTGCATCGGTGGTCTCTATGGAGCAATTTTGTGATGTGCCTCGCCGTGCCCTGATGCATTGCAATGCCTTACTTCGTGACGTGCTTCTCTATGCGTCCGAGTATCGGCATTCGGCGGCTATGATCAGCTTGGACTGGTCCAAGGCCTTTGATCGGGTGTCTTTAGAGTTTGTTTTTAGTGCTATGGAGAGGCTTGGTTTTCCGGTGGTGTTTATGGGGTGGGTCCTTTTGTTATATGTCCGGAGTCGCAGTCGCATTTGTGTCAATGGGTTTTTTAGCTCAATTTTTCCTATTTGCCGTTCCGTTCGTCAGGGGTGTCCCATGTCCATGCTTTTGTATGTGATTTTTCAGGAACCTCTTTTCCGGGCGGTGAAAGCGTGTTCCTTGATTGTGCCTCCTTGTCTGCCGTCCGGTCTCCGGCTACCCGTTTGCGGGTATGCTGACGACACCGTTCTGTTTGTAGCTTCGGAGGGTTCTGTTGGAGCTGTCCAGGACGTTCTCCTGCGGTTTGAGTCCGCTACGGGAGCCGTTCTTAATCGGGCGAAGTCGGGGTTGATGGGGATCGGTGAGTGGGCCTCCCGCCTGGTGTGGGATAGGTCGTGGTTTCCGGTGGTCTCCTCGATTCGGGTTCTTGGGGTTAATTGGTTTGCCTCCTATGACCACTCCTTGGAGTGGAATTGGGGTGCTGTCTCTCGGTCGGTTGGTGTTGCAGTTGGCCTTTTGTCGCGTCATCCTTTGACGATTTATCAGAGGGGACTGCTTGTTGCGTGTAAGGTCTTGTCGCGTGTCTGGTTTGTGGCTCGATGTTTCCCGTTGGATCGTCGGAAGGCCTTGAGTTTGGAGAGTGTGGTGTATAGATATGTATGGTGTGGGCGTTATCAACCGGTGCGCCGTTCGACGGTGGTGTTAGGGGTGAGAGAGGGGGGGTGTTGGCATTCCTGACGTCTTCACGAAGGCCAAGGCCCTCTTCTGGGTCTCGTTGCGTCGGGGGCTGGCTCTCGGTGGGGGGTTGAATACGCTGGGTGTTTTTTTCTGCTCGCTTCGCTTCAGTTTTTTGGTTGATTTGGGGGTTTGTTAGGAGGTGGCCTTGTTTACCCCCCCTGTTTATTCTTGGGCCGTGGGGATTCTTCGGGAGCTCTGCCGCCATCCTGGGTTTCTGTCCTTCTCGTGCAAGGCTGTGTATGGGGTGTTGTTGCCCCGGGTGCGGCCTCGAGTGGAGGGCTTATTCCCGTGTTGGGATTGGGGTGGTATCTGGTCGTGTTTGGGGGCACGGTTCTTGGCGCCTCAGCAGCGTGAATTGCTGTTTCGGGTTCTGCATTTGTCGCTGGCGACAAATGAGCGGTTGTGTATGCTTGGCTTGCGTGATTCTGGGGCGTGTGTTCATTGTGGTTTAAGTGAATCGCAGGTGCATGTATTCTATTTTTGTGTCCGGTTACAGGGGTTGGTGGACTGGTTTCGGGATGTCCTGGAGGTGTTTTGTGGTCCGGGTTGTCAGGGTGATGTTTTGCAGTTTTTGTTTTTGTATTTTCCGGCTTATTCGCAGCGGGTGCGTAATACATTATGTGTTTTGGATGCTGATTATGTGTTTTGTGTGTGGGTTGGGAGGCGGGAGGGTTTTGGGGTTTCCCGAATTTTGAGATTTTTGCGGGGGCGCATGCGGTTTACCTGGTGGTGGTTGCAGTGCGCTTTTCCGGAGGAGTTTGGTCGGTGGTTTACAGTTGCCTATGTTCGTGGGGTTGCCTTTGGGTCGGCAGGTGCCTTGGTGGGAAGGTGACGTTCTCGTCTTGGGTGGGGTTGGGGTGTCGATAGGGGTTTAGAGGGGTTGGGGGGTTTCGGGGTTTGCTTTGCTATGCGCTCCCTTTCCACTTCTTTGGGTGTCCTTGGCGGGGGTTGCGTGTGATTGTGTGTCTCCCCCCTTGAGATGCTGCTGCTCCTGTGTGTGTGTGTGGTGTGTTTCCGTACCTCCGGGTGCCGGTTGTGTCCGTATGCGTGTGGGTGTGTGGTTTTGAGGGGGGTTTTGGCTCCTGCGTGGGCCTGGCTTTTCTGCTGTACTGTTTTCTACTGTTCTTTTTGTGGCCGTGTTTCGCTTTGGCCTGTGACCCATTATTTTGCGTGCTTGGGTGCTGTGTGGTGTGCCGTGGTGGTGTGGGTGGTATGAGTGTGTTTGTCTTGTTGTTTAGAGTGTGTTTAGTGTGTGTGTACATACTTTCTTCTCATTTAGTGTATGTCATTTTCTTGGGTAGCGCGTGTATGGTCCTGTGCTTCTTTGTTCTTCTGTGTGTGTGGTAGGCGTGGTTATGTGCACGTGATTCTATGTCCACGTCTATGTATGTTTTGTGTTCTTGGTTCCCGGTGTGTTTAAATGTTATTTATGTACTTTAATGTTTTCTTTATTTTTCATGTAATTTTCTTTGCCATGTTCTGTGTTGCTATGTAGATATGAACTGTTTAGCATATTGCTTCCATGTACTGTTTTAGCACTTAATTCCCTGTACTGTTTAGCCCATTGCTTCCATGCGTTTTTATTTTGTTCAGCGCTTGTGTTTGTTTTGCGGTTATTGTTTATTTACTTATTTATTTATTTATTTATTTATATATATACAAGAAGGTACATTGGGTTTGTGAGAATACATTGGATAGTACAGTATTTACATTCTTGTAAAGCCACTAGTACGCACAGCGTTTTGGGCAGGTCCTTAATCTAGCAGATAATTTTAAGTAGGTAATTTCAAAATTGTTATTGTTTAGTGTACAGACTGTTTATCCCTGTGTACTGTTCCTTCATTGGTATACTTGATGTGTACAGGTTTGCGTTGTTTTGTGTGTTCTTGTATTTGTGTAATTTATAAAAATAAAAAAAAAAAAAACTCGGTCCTGCACCTCGCCACCCACCACTGCCCTAACTCGGTCCTGTACCTCGCCACCCACCACTGGGTGGGTGGCGAGGTACTTAGCTTAGCTTACACTAAGGTGTAAGCTGCCCTAACTATCTGGCAGCTCTCTCAAAACCCAAATGTCGAGTACACAATGTGTCAACTTTGTGAAAGAGAAAACAAGCACTCCCTTGAACATTATATTGTAGAATGTCCAATATTGTCTGACTTTCTCCCTCCTGGTCTGAGGTATGCTGAACTGTGTAATTACTATATGAGTACTGGAACACTTGATGATATATTGGACTTGTATCCAAGATTGACCATGTAATGTATCATTTATACAATGTATGTATGTGTTGTAACTATATAACCTGAGCTTGTAAAAGCACCTTAATCACCTTCAGTGATTAAGTGCTTAATTGCACACTAGTTTCTCTGTCAGCTATCTCACCCTGTCAGAGTAAAAGAGACAAATGTATGTGAATGCATGTGTGTGTATATATGCATGTATATATGTATATGTACGTATATATGTGTGTGTATGTATATGTATGTGTATACAGAACATATGGAAGCTGATCAGAATTGCATTTCACCTTTGTAAATGCACATTAATGACACCTCGAACACTTTATGTAGGGCATACGAAAATCTGTGTATCTATGTATTTACGTATATAGGTTAGCTTAGCATTTTAAAAGTACCGAATCACCTTCTGTGGTTGATTGTTCAATAAATCCCTGAACTATATGTTTAACTGATCTCTAACCCTGTCTATCTAGGACAGAAGAAAATGAAAATGTATATATGCTGGTTAGCATTGTAAATGTGTGGCCACGTTTGTGGTAGAAAAAAAAATGCCCTAACTCGTTCCTGCACCTCGCCACCCACTAGTGCCCTAACCCACTCCGGCACCTCGCCACCCACCACTGCCCTAACCCACTCCGGCACCTCGCCACCCACCACTGCCCTAACCCACTCCGGCACCTCGCCACCCACCACTGCCCTAACCCACTCCGGCACCTCGCCACCCACCACTGCACTAACCCGCTCCTGCACCTCGCCACCCACCACTGCCCTAACCCACTCCGGCACCTCGCCACCCACCACTGCTCTAACCCGCTCCTGCACCTCACCACCCACCACTGCCCTAACCCGCTCCTGCACCTCGCCACCCACCACTGCACTAACTCGCTCCTGCACCTCGCCACCCACCACTGCACTAACTCGCTCCTGCACCTCGCCACCCACCACTGCCATAACCCGCTCCTGCACCTCGCCACCCACCACTGCACTAACTCGCTCCTGCACCTCGCCACCCACCACTGCTCTTACTCGCTCCTGCACTTCGCCACCCACCACTGCTCCTACTCGCTCCTGCACCTCGCCACCCACCACTGCTCTTACTCGCTCCTGCACCTCGCCACCCACCACTGCCCTAACTCGCTCCTGCACCTCGCCACCCACCACTGCTCTTACTCGCTCCTGCACCTCGCCACCCACCACTGCCCTAATCCGCTCCTACACCTCGCCACCCTCCACTGCCCTAACCTGCTCCTGCACCTCGCCACCCACCACTGCCCAAACTCGCTCCTGCACCTCACCACCCTCCACTGCCCTAACCTGCTCCTGCACCTCGCCACCCACCACTGCCCTAACCTGCTCCTGCACCTCGCCTCCGACAACTGCGCTAATTCGCTCCTGCACCTCGCCACCCACCACTGCCCTAACCCGCTCCTGCACCTCGCCACCCTCCACTGCCCTAACGTGCTCCTGCACCTCGCCTCCGACAACTGCACTAACTCGCTCCTGCACCTCGCCACCCACCACTGCATTAACTCGCTCCTGCACCTCGCCACCCTCCACTGCCCTAACCCGCTCCTGCACCTCGCCTCCGACAACTGCACTAACTCGCTCCTGCACCTCACCACCCACCACTGCCCTAACTCGCTCCTGCACCTCGCCACCCACTACTGCCCTAACTCGCTCCTGCACCTCGCCACCCACCACTGCCCTAACTCGCTCCTGCACCTCGCCACCCATCACTGCCCTAACTCGCTCCTGCACCTCGCCACCCACCACTGCACTAACTCGCTCCTGCACCTCGCCACCCACCACTGCTCTTACTCGCTCCTGCACCTCGCCTCCGACAACTGCGCTAACTCGCTCCTGCACCTCGCCACCCACCACTGCCCTAACTCACTCCTGCACCTCGCCTCCGACAACTGCACTAACTCGCTCTTGCACCTCGCCATCCACCACTGCCCTAACTCACTCCTGCACCTCGCCACCCACCACTGCCCTAACCCGCTCCTGCACCTCGCCACCCACCACTGTCCTAACTCACTCCTGCACCTCGCCTCCGACAACTGCACTAACTCACTCCTGCACCTCGCCACCCACCACTGCCCTAACTCACTCCTGCACCTCGCCTCCGACAACTGCACTAACTCACTCCTGCACCTCGCCACCCATCACTGGCCTAACTTGCTCCTGCACCTCGCCACCCACCACTGCCCTAACCCGCTCCTGCACCTCGCCACCCACCACTGCCCTAACTCACTCCTGCACCTCGCCACCCACCACTGCCCTAACTCACTCCTGCACCTCGCCACCCACCACTGCCCTAACTCGCTCCTGCACCTCGCCACCCACCACTGCCCTAACTCACTCCTGCACCTCGCTTCCGACAACTGCGCTAACTAGCTCCTGCGCCTCGCCACCCACCACTGCCCTAACCCGCTCCTGCACCTCGCCACCCCCCACTGTCCTAACTCACTCCTGCACCTCGCCTCCGACAACTGCACTAACTCACTCCTGCACCTCGCCACCCACCACTGCCCTAACTCACTCCTGCACCTCGCCTCCGACAACTGCACTAACTCACTCCTGCACCTCGCCACCCATCACTGGCCTAACTTGCTCCTGCACCTCGCCACCCACCACTGCCCTAACCCGCTCCTGCACCTCGCCACCCACCACTGCCCTAACTCACTCCTGCACCTCGCCACCCACCACTGCCCTAACTCACTCCTGCACATCGCCACCCATCACTGGCCTAACTTGCTCCTGCACCTCGCCACCCACCACTGCCCTAACCCGCTCCTGCACCTCGCCACCCACCACTGCCCTAACTCACTCCTGCACCTCGCCACCCACCACTGCCCTAACTCACTCCTGCACCTCGCCACCCACCACTGCCCTAACTCGCTCCTGCACCTCGCCACCCACCACTGCCCTAACTCACTCCTGCACCTCGCCTCCGACAACTGCACTAACTCGCTCTTGCACCTCGCCATCCACCACTGCCCTAACTCACTCCTGCACCTCGCCTCCGACAACTGCGCTAACTAGCTCCTGCGCCTCGCCTCCCACCACTGCTCTAACGCGCTATTGCACCTCGCCACCCACCACTGCCCTAACCCGCTCCTGCACCTCGCCACCCACCACTGCCCTAACTCACTCCTGCACCTCGCCTCCGACAACTGCGCTAACTAGCTCCTGCGCCTCGCCTCCCACCACTGCTCTAACGCGCTATTGCACCTCGCCACCCACCACTGCCCTAACCCGCTCCTGCACCTCGCCACCCACCACTGTCCTAACCCGCTCCTGCACCTCGCCACCCACCACTGCCCTAACTCGCTTCTGCACGTCGCCACCCACCACTGCCCTAATTCACTCCTGCACCTCGCCACCCACCACTGCCCTAACTCATTCCTGCACCTCGCCACCCACCACTGCCCTAACTCACTCCTGCACCTCGCCTCCGACAACTGCGCTAACTCGCTCCTGCACCTCGCCACCCACCACTGCACTAGTAGTATAATCCGTGCCAGATAGGCGCACTTAACAAACAATGGGGGGTACTTATCAGACAATGGAATCAGAGGCGGGGAGCCAGATAGGCCCACTTATCAGACAAAGGAATCAGAGGCGGGGTGACAGATAGACCCACCTCAAATTGTAGTCTACGGTGTGCCCCCGCCACATTTCACTTACACTGGGAATCTCCGTTTAAACACTACGTCATTATATAGGACTAATTAAGGATATATATATTCGAACAAGTCTGAATGGCCCCTCCCTTATATGGGAGTATTTAAGGAGTATTAAATTATAAATCCTCCCCCTCCCCCAAAGGTTAAAAAAAAACATCAAATAATTTATTAAATGCTTTATTAGGTAAAAACCACAAAATGTATAAGTAATTATGTTAGTTAATAATTGTAGTTTACAGAGTGCTCTTGCCATATTTCACTTACTACAGCTCTACCCCTCCCCTCCCTATCACACACCCCCATCCTCGTCTGAGTAGAATTGTGACGATTCCTCATCAGTGAAGAGTGGGGGAAGGTCTTGAGCCCCATCCCTCCCCCCTCTCTTGGGGGGGTGGGGTGAGTTGGGTGGACACCTTTTGGCTGAGTTTCCTCCTCTCTCTCATCGGAAGTGTTCTGGAAAGAGATGGGGAAATAATTTATAGTGATTAAAGGTTTTTTATATAATTATATATTTTATTAGAAAAATATTATATTTTTCTCTAAGAACAACTAGTACATACCTCTCCCCCTGCAGGAGCGGCCTTGTGTCCTCTACAGCAGGCGTCGTCAATTAGACTACGTAACAGCATCTTGTTTGGGGCAGACCCCCCACGTAGAATTACTACTCTACAAATGTGGACGGTCCCCAAGAACTGCACTGGAGAAAAACATAAGAGGTGAAATAGAGGATATACAAACTTTTTTATTGAGGGAAATAAACACAAAATAAATCTATTAGCAGAAAGATAGGGTAATACTAACCAGGTCCTTCAAGGACTTCAATCTTCCCCGCAGGTGTTTTTTGAGAGACACCTCCCATTTCGTAGGAGGAAGACAGTCTTCTGAGGGGGGTGGGTGGGGGAGAGGGGTTTTTATAGGAGGCTACACCCCTTGTTAGGTAGGTTGCCTAGCTAACAAAAATATTCTCTACACCACCTATAAGAACCAACTCCTATACCTCTACAAAATGTCCTAACACAATGATGTTTCATAGGAAAATATCGTCTTGCATAAGCAAGGGCACGTTTATCATTTAATTTTAAAGTAATGCTTGAAAATACATTATGTAAGTAGTGTACTGTTGAAGGCAACCCCAGGTGGCTCACCCTATGAACGAACATGACGCAATACAGCCCACAGGCGAGAGTAAAATCACTCTGGAGTCTGTAGCGCATTCCAAACACCTTTCTTATTTTGTTAGTTTTAATAAATCCTTGAAAATGACGTCCGTAAGTAACTGGCGATATTGCATAACTATCAAAAAAAAACATCCGATGATTAACTTTATCAACATAAATTCCTACCCAATGTCCCATAGTGATTCTGCTGTGTGAAGGTAAAATATTAGTTATGAAAACAATAGGTTTTCTTGAAGATATATTTAAATGTTCTATCTCATCAGCATTATAACAACCTAGGTAGAGTGCTCGATCCCCTAGATTATTTTTTAAATTAATATTTATATCATAACAATTCATTATGTTTTTTTTACGCTCGTACGTCACACAGAACAGTTCTCTGCCCATCGATGGATAGTACCCCGGTCGTTTCCCCAAACAGTAAAACCAGCCTGTTATATGTAACACCGCCACCAAATTCAAGCTCCATACGCAAGTTGCCAGATTTCTCCACAGGGAGGGAATCTTTTGTTTGAATGGTGGTTAAGTCAAAGGCGAATATTGATCTTCCCTTATTAAAAGAGTCATAGGCCAGTAGTGAATCACGCTCTAATCCTAATGTCTTCAAAGTTTCATAATAAAGGCGGGAATAATGGTTATCGAAATCGCCACCAATTCGGTAAATTGCATTATTGTTCAAATACATAGCAATACTTTTCAGCTTTGCATTTTCAAAATATAATCCATTACCTTGGTGAAGACCGGTGAAATAATTCATTGGAACGATTATCATGTATATCTTGTGTGGAATTACTTGCGCCCATGGTTGATCAATTAAGAGACTAGTTTGATTCCCTGCTAGAACATATGTTTTAGAAATGGTTCTATTGAAAGTATAGGTTATGGGGTCAGGGGATGCTAACAGTGAGCTGTTTAAGGCTAGGTAGGCACTTGGGTAGGGAAACACCCGCGTCACCCATAACTTAGCATAATCCATATGCAGCCGATACTTAGAGCCATCGTCCACGCTTGTATTTAGGACCCAGGCATGGGGAGAGAGCTCCAATCTTAGTCGCATATCTATATTATCTAATATGTATTGGTCTAGGGATGATAATCCAATAGGAGGGGGAAACACATCGACAAACCTTTACTTTTTAAATCACCCATAAATTTTTTATCCTTGGCGGTTGCTCCAGTAAAATAAGTATTTGTAAACTCATTAGTGATTATACCATCGTCATCTCTCCAGTCCCTACGAAAGGCTCCAATTCTCCCCAAGGAAGACATTTTTGATGGAGGCATGGAGGTAATTAATTTAATAAACGACCAATAATTAAAATTAGAATTTGTTTCAACTACCTGCTCTCCTAAAAACACCTGAACACCTTTAAACATGGTATTTGACAACCCATTCACAAATTCCACATGGTCATCCTCTTCTAATTTTGTGGCATCGTCATCTTTGGTTAAAGATATCTTAAAATCTATAACAATATTAGCTAGATCTAAGAAGGCGCCCTGGGTTCCAGGGATGAGGAATTCTAAGTAATTATCCCGCAAACGTTGATTAATGGGAAGGTTGACAGGTAGAACGTCTATTTGCTGCGTAGAGGCAATTGAACTCTCCACATTACGTATTCTGTTACTTCTAGGAAATTGGTCAATAATACTGGAGCTATAATATTCTAGTGGTATTTTCACCCCAGCTCCGCTAGGCTCCCCCATGATCCCCTCCGAAAGTTGAAGTATGACTGCTTACGTTAGCGAAAACACATCATTTTTATACCCAAGACCTCGTTTACATTTTTTATTTTTATTTTTTCGCCTAGAGAGTCTTTTAATTTTACCTCCCATTACCAATTTCTTTCCCACACTCTTAAGAGCATCAATACCGTGAGTTCTCAGAGCACTTTTTACATCCCGTTTACCACTGCTTAAATCACCAAGGACATTTTTCCCAAAATCGATGGCGCTAGGTGTTACAGCTTTCATGAAAAATGGTATGGCCCGTCGAGCAATACCAGCCAAGGTCCCAAAGAAACCTCCACCAGATCTGAGATAAGGCGCTTGGAATGTGCGTATGTCATTCATCGCTCCCCCTCTCATCCCATGTCTCCTAGGGGGAGGTGCGAATATCTCCCCGAACTCCCCCTGGGAGGGTGGGTGGAACGGTATTTGCATTCTGAGGTCTCTTCCTATAATAACCTAAGTCGAGGCTAAACACTTCTTTATATATAAATATGTTGCTATACCTTAGGGCGGATATGTAAGACCGCCGTAACCGACCTCCCATCTTCAAAACTAACCATTCGACCAAACTGATCTGTTATTTTAATACTTACTTTCTCCAACGTGTTAGTGTTTAATGTTTTGTACACTAGAGGGTGAGCCCCTCTAGAATATGAGTCATGATAACTGATTGCATCTAAGATATTTACAATCTGCCCTCCGTATCGTTCAGGCTCGATGACGTCACTATAAATGAGTAAATAGTCACAACCTCCGTCAATGTCTGGGGGCGATAAGGCCACAGTCTTGGAGGCTGACGTAATGTCATCTGTTTTTGCTCGATAAATGGTGTATTTGCGACTGCTGTCAAAACCAAGTACATTAGCTATTCTGTGTTTAAATTGAAAGCTGAGAGAATTTAATGAGCCAGTATTTCCACTGTTAAGAGTTGAAGTTAGTAATACCCTCTCTACAGATTGGTCATAGGTGAGGATTGGTTCTTTATCTGAGAAGTATATTTTGAAATCATCCCTAAAGCTAAGCTGCATGTCGGTTGTTATTTGTCGACTAACCACGTCTGTAATGAATTTGATGTTTCTTGATAATATGTTGGTTTTTGGGTGGAAGGTGTATATTAAGTGTTCTGGACTCTTAGAAAGAGTTCCACGTTCAAAAGTGGCATAGATATCTATACCAGAGTCCTCCTCATCTTTGATGATGGCATTAATTCGCCTGGGGAGGAGTATGTTGACTAAAGCCACTTCATGTTTAATGGAAGGGTTTAAATGTAGTGTTGGGATGGTGTTTGTAAATTCTGAACTCGTGTTGTTGTAAATATCTCCTTGATCGAGACTGGTAAGATATATGTAATGTTCTTCCCCCATTGTCCCGTTATGTACTGAAAGGCCAATATACAGGGGATGGGTTTTTGTAAGAAGGGAGAAAATAAACAACATAACTTATATTTTATTTTATTAAACTACTTAAAGAACTACAACAGGTGAAGATTCCCACACATTATTTTTTTAAGAATAGTGATTAACCACTCCCCACCCTCGCTACTACTACTGCTGGCTGCTGCTACCTCCACTGCTGCTTCCGCCGGGGCTACTGTAGCTGCCACTACCTCAACTTCTTTACTGGAGTGGTGGTTACAGCTTTCGTTGTTTTTTCGGGGGGGAGGATAACAGGAATATTTCCTGTGACTCACCATCGAGGATGGAGTCGATACGGCGATTCGCCCCCGTTTCAAAGTCGAGGAGTGGCTCAATCCTCCGTTTAACTGAGGCGGATGCTGTAGGGGGTGGTGGAGGGGTGGCGGTGGAGGTGGAGCCGTATTCCTGAGAGTGTTTCTTCTTCCTGGGTGTGGCTGGTGGTGCTGGAGGTGTAGAACGAGAAGAGGTTCTTGGTGTGGTACCACCCTCTCCCACCACGGTGTCGAGCGTTATAGTAAGATTATCAGCACTTGGGTCGTCGAACGGGAGGGGCACCACTGATGGGGTAACAGCGGCAGGTCGTTTGAGGATGACTAACTCTTTGTTGAGTTTGGCGAGTTCTTGATGAAGAGACAGCAGCATGGGTCCAATGTCCTTGTGCCAGTTGACCATACCGTCGCGGGAAGCCCCTAAGCCGTAGGGTACCACTAGTCGAGTCATGGTTGGGGTTGCCGCCATTAAATTGCCCACCTTTGTTAGGCTCATCTTGAGCCAGTATCTGCGGTTCTTGGCGGTATCCAGGGTGACGTTAGTGACGTAGTGTGTGTCGGCGGAAGTCTGCACTTGTTCCTGGGCTATTGGGTTTGACTCGAAGGGGGCTCCTGCCCCGAATGCAGAAATCAACCCCACAAAAGTGGGCCTGAAGTAAAGGACGGGCTCCTCTATGAGATCTTGTCCGTCGGAGGGGAGTGGGGCTATCTTCACAACAATGTCCCCCGGGGTAGACCGACAACGAATTATTGCCCTAATGGCATTACCCAGTCCTTCACGTTCCACACGGGCGTAGGAGAACGTCTTCCAGATAACGGAAGCCAGTCCATAGGGTCGCACAACGGCAGCCGGCAAGTCGTAGATGATGACGTCCCCCACCCCAAAGGTGTGGGAGTCAGTGATATCGTCGCTGATGGACTTGATACAAGCCAGAGACATGGTGAGAGGGCGGGTGCGAGGAGCGTATCGACAACTGTAGTATAGTGTTCCAGGAGCGGTGGTGGGCGACCTTTAAATACACCTGTGACCCACCTGGGGGGAGAGGGGTGAAGGGGTGGGGGGTAGAGATCACCTTATGTGCCCATAGTCACTCCGCCCAGACTCAAAGGCTGTAATCATATCACGATGTTGGAAGGTTAATTTTTCCATCTGCCAAATCTCTGTCTGGATCTCCTGAGATGAATACTCCTCATACCTTTTCACCGTTTCTCCAAATGACTTAAAAAACCGTTCTGGGGGAGCACTCAACACAAGACGGTCATAACAATCCCATAAGGCATATATCAATCTACTTTTGTGTTCGACAAACTTGTAGTAACGTTGAGTAGCAACCAAACGCTTCAATAGGGGAGATTTTTCTCCCACCTCTACTGCCGCAGGGGGGGTAGCAGCTCTCTCCATGGTGGATACACAACTGAATATAATGTCGTTTAAGATGTGCTTCATATAGTTTTTTTTTTTTTCAATACGGTTCCCAATAGGGCCTCCTATGGATACCCCTACCCCCTTTTAACTGTGATCTGGCGCGAGAATTACGTATAAAGGATGGGTCTACACCAGCCACCTTCAGTAAAATCCTTACATCTGCCTTGTCAGCCGTCCTAAATTGTCCTTTAGTAAAGGTTAAAGTTTTAATTATATCTAAAATATTTAAATTTTGCACAGGCTTTAATAAATTCCCGCGACTATCCCATAACACCTGTTGACTGTTTTGTTCAAACATGTTCAATAATGTTTTGACGTGGGGAATTTCCCCTATTTTAAAGTACACATTTATTAAGTTGTCCAGACTTGGGGGTTTTGGGGTGTGGTGGTGGTGGCTTTGTGGCGAGTGGGCCCAGCAACAGCTACCCGCATCTCAGGCGGTAGAATGGAATGTATCCTTTTTTTTATTTGTTTTTTTTTAAAGGGCGACGGTCGCACCTGTCCCGCGTTTTTTGTTGAAAGAAGCCCGCGGCGGCGGGCACCTGGGCGCTGCGGGGGGGGCGGGCAATATCTTTTAAAGGTTGTCTGACCAGTCCCCCCCGTCTGGTAGGGCTATAACGATCAAAGGAGCTACCGTGGCAACACCGTCCACAAGTTGTTGTTACTGGTGGGGGTGTGGGGGAAGTGTCCACTCTCCCCACACCATCATCACCACCGCTAGAGTCACAGCCGAGGTACTTACAGCCACCACCAACATTATTAGCCGAATTGCCCCATTTGCTTTCGTTTTTTAAGGAGAAGGACTTATTTCCACTTCTACCACTGGTGGAAGAGGGTGGAGCCACCTCATTAAGAGGCGATGGAGTACTCTCGTTTTTATTAAATAAATATTTTTCAGCAACGAGTCGTGGTACTAGGCAATATTCTTTCACCATTTTTTTTTATCTTCTTACTTAATTACTTTATTAGAGAGGAAATTAACGATACAGCCAAAGGTAACAGAGCTGCCAATATAGCGCCACCTCTCCTAGAGGTTAAAATGATTTTCTTTTTGTACAATGGAGTTTTCTTACGCGCTACAGAACGAATGTCATTCTGATACCTCTGTAGTCCATTAATTATCTGAGGTTGAACTGGGATGTTTCGTTTCAGAAAATTGGCAAAATTTCACAAATTGATTCAATTTCCTGTCGTTTTAAAGCCTTGATTAGTTTATTCCGCTTCTTGGGTGATAAATTGTTTAATAAAAATAACAGTTGATGGTGTTTCTCTACGAGAGAGTCCTGATGAACTGTCATTTTTTTTTTCAAAATTTGACGATGTCTTGAGCTTTAATCCAGCAATTGCTGGAATCTGGGTACCCTCTCCACTTGACGAAATATTCTCTGTGTCCTTTCGATGTCTTCCTAGACTGTAATATCGTTATGGGAAAATAGTCTGGAAGCGTTGTTGGAATCAATTCTTGCTCATAAAACATACCACCGATCGGCTCGTTGGTTAAATCTTTGACTTTATAGGTTGGGATTGGTTGTGTTCTATCGATATGAGACACTTGAAATATTTCTTCTGTATTTTGGGGCCAAAAGCCCTTGTGAAATATATTCCTTCGCTTTGCTAGTCGTACATACTGCCCAACCTGCAGTTGTGGACTGATGGAAGTTATGGGGTGGTCATTGTTTAAATACATGACCTTAAACTGTCTTCGTATATCTTCAATGTTTTGCAACTTATGGATGGCATGTGGAGTATTTTTTAGTATTCTGTGGAAAGTGTGGTTGTATACATTCACAACTTTTGGAAGGATGTGAATGTATTGTATAGAATTAGCCTGGGTCATATAATGATACAGTTTATGTTTTAAAGTTTTGATGGCCCACTCCACTATACTAGATTTCATTTCCAAAAATACACTATATAACTTAATATTTTTCTTATTCAGATAATTTTGAACAGTCCTGTTGTAAAATTCTCTACCTCGGTCGGTGAATATTCGTCTTACCCCGTGAAACTGAGAGGTTTCCTCTAACATCTTCTTTAGAGCAGCTACCACATCCGTTGAATTTGTTGTTTTTAAAGTTTGAGTCTGCATTAGGCGAGAATAAACATCGACACAAATCAAAATATATTTTACACCACTATTGTATTTTTGTAAACTACAAAAGTCTCCCAAATCACAGGCAATTATGGTGCGGGGTTTAGGAGCTAATATTTTTCGCCGAGGAAATCTAACTAAATTTCTTCTGTGTAATGTGTAAGATCGTTCCCCACGGAGAAATTCCCTCACATCTACAATACTGATGCTGGTGTCTTTAAGTCTGGCAGCCTTATACAATTTTTTAATTGATCCTGTGAAACCACCCAGGGTAGAAATGTCATTATAGATGGAGGTAAGAATTGACCGTTTCTGCGTCGTTAAAGGCATTTTTTTTTTTTGTTCACATATGATAAACAATTTCACACTGGTCTTCATTGACAATCCCAGTTTGTAGTTGTAATGTCTCAGGAACTGTCAGATCAACCAATAAATAGCCATACTCTCTCTGGGATATTGCCCGTCGGTATATTTCGACGAAATTATTAATAGTTTTCCACCCATATAACTGACCACTTAAAATTTCAAGTTGGGTTATGTCTCTCTGCTTCATTAATATATAATGGGTACAATTCAGAGTTATTGTCTTAGCATATTTCCCCTGGGGAAACAAATTTTGACTAATTAGAATTACAGAAATATTATCGTGTCTCCCTCGGGTGAAGATATTGGCTATAATTGGACTCTGAATGGCTTCCAGGTATAAGTCATCAATTATATACAAAACTGACTCATTTGAAAAAGGATTCTTATACTCTAAAGGGTTAATCAGCCCTTGGGAGAGAGTAACCTTTTTTTGCAAAATGGGGTTCTTTGAAATAGGATGATCAGTATTATTTGCAGTTGACACTATAATTTTTGAGAATTTCCCGTGGTATTTAACACATAAATTTACCACCAGACTAGTTTTCCCAGAATTGCTAAATCCAGCTACAAATATTCTCGCCGGTTGATGAAAAATATTAAGTTGGTCGTCTGTGGCAGAAGTACACTCCTCCATATTTTCCTCATAAATGATACAATTACCTGTGGGACAGCCACTTATATATATATATATATATATATATATATATATATATATATATATATATATATATATATATATATATATATATATATATATATATATATATATATATATATATATATATATATATATATATATATATATATATATATTTATATATACATATATATATATATATATATATATATATATATATATATATATATATATATATATGTATATATATATATATATATATATATGAGAGGGTGAGAGTGTGTGAGAGTGGGTGAGTGTGACTGAGAGTGTGTGAGTGTGTGTGTGTGCGTGTGTGTGTGTGTGTGTGTCAACTCCCATAGAGATGACCACCAGACGAGAAAAAACAGTTCCCCATAGCAACCCTAACCCTTCTCTTTCACACGATGGCGGGGGGGGGGGGGGGGGTTGTGAGGTATTGTATATGGCAACACCGCCCCCCACTTGATCATCATATATAAGGACACCACACGCCCCTCCTTCGTCGTATTATACAGTTAGTAGTGAAACCTTCCACTCCCCATCCCCGTCTAGACTAACATGTAAGTAAATTAATATCTATTTCATATTTGGGGATATATATATATATATATATATATATATATATATATATATATATATATATATATATATATATATATATATATATATATATATATATATATATATATATATATATATATATATATATATATAAGAGAGAGTAGGGGTGTTTTGAGAGAGGGAGAATATATATATATATATATATATATATATATATATATATATATATATATATATATATATATATATATATATATATATATATATATATATATATATATATATATATATATATATATATATATTATTAAATATGACCGAAAAAGTAAGATTAATAATTCTAACACGAATTTTCTCAATCTTTCGTACATTACGCTTCACTGTTGGAGGTAAATCAAAAATCACTTCTCCAAAATTCATTTTTATTTCTAGTCTGACGCGACACGGGCGCGTTTCGTAAAACTTATTACATTTTCAAAGACTTCACAAATACACAACTGATTAGAACTTGCGTTTCCCTGATTTTATATCTACATTTGAGTGAGGTGGGAAGGGTGATGTGGCATTACATTTGAGTGAGGTGGGAAGGATGATGTGGCATTAACACAAGACAGAACACTAGAGGATATTAATAGGGTATTAAAAGTATCAACACAAGACAGAACAGAAACAATGGGTATTGAATAGAAGTGTTTGTAGAGAGCCTATTGGTCCATATTTCTTGATGCTTCTATATTGGAGCGGAGTCTTGAGGTGGGTAGAATATAGTTGTGCAATAATTGGCTGTTGATTGCTGGTGTTGACTTCTTGATGTGTAGTGCCTCGCAAACGTCAAGCCGCCTGCTATCGCTGTATCTATCGATGATTTCTGTGTTGTTTACTAGGATTTCTCTGGCGATGGTTTGGTTATGGGAAGAGATTATATGTTCCTTAATGGAGCCCTGTTGTTTATGCATCGTTAAACGCCTAGAAAGAGATGTTGTTGTCTTGCCTATATACTGGGTTTTTTGGAGCTTACAGTCCCCAAGTGGGCATTTGAAGGCATAGACGACGTTAGTCTCTTTTAAAGCGTTCTGTTTCGTGTCTGGAGAGTTTCTCATGAGTAGGCTGGCCGTTTTTCTGGTTTTATAGTAAATCGTCAGTTGTATCCTCTGATTTTTGTCTGTAGGGATAACGTTTCTATTAACAATATCTTTCAGGACCCTTTCCTCTGTTTTATGAGCTGTGGAAAAGAAGTTCCTGTAACATAGTCTAATAGGGGGTATAGGTGTTGTGTTAGTTGTCTCTTCGGAGGTTGCATGGCTTTTCACTTTCCTTCTTATGATGTCTTCGATGAAACCATTGGAGAAGCCGTTATTGACTAGGACCTGCCTTACCCTACAGAGTTCTTCGTCGACTTGCTTCCATTCTGAGCTGTGGCTGAGAGCACGGTCGACGTATGCGTTAACAACACTCCTCTTGTACCTGTCAGGGCAGTCGCTGTTGGCATTTAGGCACATTCCTATGTTTGTTTCTTTTGTGTAGACTGCAGTGTGGAAACCTCCGCCCTTTTCCATGACTGTTACATCTAGAAAAGGCAGCTTTCCATCCTTTTCCGTCTCGTAAGTGGAACGCAGCACGGAACTCTGCTCAAATGCCTCCTTCAGCTCCTGCAGATGTCTGACATCAGGTACCTGTGTAAAAATGTCGTCAACATACCTGCAGTATATGGCCGGTTTCAAGTTCATGTCGACTAAGACTTTTTGCTCGATGGTACCCATGTAGAAGTTTGCAAACAGGACACCTAGGGGAGAACCCATGGCGACCCCATCTACTTGCTTATACATGTGCCCATACGGGCTCAAGAAGGGTGCCTCTTTAGTACAAGCTTGGAGTAGTTTCTTCAGAATACTTTCTGGCATGTCAAGAGGAGTACAGGCTGGATCACGATACACTCTGTCGGCTATCATTCCGATTGTCTCGTCCACAGGTACGTTGGTAAACAGCGATTCTACGTCCAACGAGGCTCTTATCCCTGTGGCCCGTGCGCCCCGCAGTAAGTCCACAAATTCCTTTGGAGACTTCAGGCTGAAGGCGCAAGGAACATAAGGAGTCAGCAGGCCGTTGAGTCGCTTCGCCAGTCTGTACGTGGGTGTGGGTATCTGGCTAATGATTGGCCGAAGTGGGTTTCCAGGCTTGTGCGTCTTGACATTTCCATACGCATATCCAGGTTTATATTCCCCAATGATCTTTGGCAGGTGGAGTCCGGATTTCTTGGCGTTCACAGTTTCGATCAGTTTGTTGACCTTTGCTTTTAATTCGGCTGTAGTGTCCTTCGTTACCCTTTGGAACTTAGTTTGGTCAGAGAGTATGATGTTCATTTTCGCCAGATATTCGTCTTTTTTAAGAATGACATATATTGGCGACTTGTCACCTCTCCTGACAACTATCTCCTTGTTCTCACGAAGGCTTTTAGCTGCCGCTTTAAGCTCGGGGGACAGTATGGTGCTTCTGTAGTTGCCTCGATTCTTTCCTCCTTCTGCAATAAGTTCTGCTTGTAAGGTATCTTTGGTAGTGACCTTCTTTTGTGTCTCGAGGTCGAATATGTCGTCCAACAGAATTTCCAACTCTACTTTCCGGGCCATTTCACTCGGTCTGGACATAACATGACAGTTTATGCCCAGATTTAGGAGAGTGACTTGGTCCTCAGTGAGGTTAATTCCTGCAAGGTTCAGGAAGCCATCTCTTGGTCGTGGAATTGCCATAGGTCCTCCATATAATGTTGTTAGTTTCTTGATAATCCTTGTTTCAGTGCTGAGGTGATGTTGGTCTGTGAGGATGTCGAGGTGTTGTTCAATGCGGGTACGGATACTATGGTCGATGTTGCTATTTCTCCACTCGTTTGTAGCATGAAGTAGTTGCGTTTTGTTGTCTTTGATTTCATTCTCTGCTCTGCATTTGAGCAGAGTTCCGTGCTGCGTTTCACTTACGAGACGGAAAAGGATGGAAAGCTGCCTTTTCTAGATGTAACAGTCATGGAAAAGGGCGGAGGTTTCCACACTGCAGTCTACACAAAAGAAACAAACATAGGAATGTGCCTAAATGCCAACAGCAACTGCCCTGACAGGTTCAAGAGGAGTGTTGTTAACGCATACGTCGACCGTGCTCTCAGCCACAGCTCAGAATGGAAGCAAGTCGACGAAGAACTCTGTAGGGTAAGGCAGGTCCTAGTCAATAACGGCTTCTCCAATGGTTTCATCGAAGACATCATAAGAAGGAAAGTGAAAAGCCATGCAACCTCCGAAGAGACAACTAACACAACACCTATACCCCCTATTAGACTATGTTACAGGAACTTCTTTTCCACAGCTCATAAAACAGAGGAAAGGGTCCTGAAAGATATTGTTAATAGAAACGTTATCCCTACAGACAAAAATCAGAGGATACAACTGACGATTTACTATAAAACCAGAAAAACGGCCAGCCTACTCATGAGAAACTCTCCAGACACGAAACAGAACGCTTTAAAAGAGACTAACGTCGTCTATGCCTTCAAATGCCCACTTGGGGACTGTAAGCTCCAAAAAACCCAGTATATAGGCAAGACAACAACATCTCTTTCTAGGCGTTTAACGATGCATAAACAACAGGGCTCCATTAAGGAACATATAATCTCTTCCCATAACCAAACCATCGCCAGAGAAATCCTAGTAAACAACACAGAAATCATCGATAGATACAGCGATAGCAGGCGGCTTGACGTTTGCGAGGCACTACACATCAAGAAGTCAACACCAGCAATCAACAGCCAATTATTGCACAACTATATTCTACCCACCTCAAGACTCCGCTCCAATATAGAAGCATCAAGAAATATGGACCAATAGGCTCTCTACAAACACTTCTATTCAATACCCATTGTTTCTGTTCTGTCTTGTGTTGATACTTTTAATACCCTATTAATATCCTCTAGTGTTCTGTCTTGTGTTAATGCCACATCATCCTTCCCACCTCACTCAAATGTAATGCCACATCACCCTTCCCACCTCACTCAAATGTAGATATAAAATCAGGGAAACGCAAGTTCTAATCAGTTGTGTATTTGTGAAGTCTTTGAAAATGTAATAAGTTTTACGAAACGCGCCCGTGTCGCGTCAGACTAGAAATAAAAATGAATTTTGGAGAAGTGATTTTTGATTTACCTCCAACAGTGAAGCGTAATGTACGAAAGATTGAGAAAATTCGTGTTAGAATTATTAATCTTACTTTTTCGGTCATATTTAATAATATATGTCTACAGGAAAGACTGCTACCAAAATATACTAATATATATATATATATATATATATATATATATATATATATATATATATATATATATATATATATTTATATATATATATATATATATATATATATATATATATATATATGCGAATAAGCCTGAATGGTCACCAGGACTATATGCGAATGAAAACTCACACCCCAGAAGTGACTCGAACCCATACTCCCAGAAGCAACGCAACTGGTAACTACAGGGCGCCTTAATCCGCTTGACCATCACGGCCGTCAAAAGGAAGTGATAGCCGAGGCTATTTGAGCCACTTCCCCGACGGCAACTCGGATGGTAATCTTGGGCATAGCATTTCACCAAATCACGTCATTCTTTGGGGCACACGTGAGGAACACAAATGCGAACAAGCCTGAATGGTCCCCAGGACTATATGCGAATGAAAACTCACACCCCAGAAGTGACTCGAACCCATACTCCCAGAAGCAACGCAACTGGTAACTACAGGGCGCCTTAATCCGCTTGACCATCACGGCCGTCAAAAGGAAGTGATAGCCGAGGCTATTTGAGCCACTTCCCCGACGGCAACTCGGATGGTAATCTTGGGCATAGCATTTCACCAAATCACCTCATTCTTTGGGGCACACGTGAGGAACACAAATGCGAACAAGCCTGAATGGTCCCCAGGACTATATGCGAATGAAAACTCACACCCCAGAAGTGACTCGAACCCATACTCCCAGAAGCAACGCAACTGGTAACTACAGGGCGCCTTAATCCGCTTGACCATTTAATTAAGACATATTGTGGTCCTAATTGCCCACAATATGTCTTATGACATGGGCTTAATTTTGAGGGAGTTTGCCATGGGTTCAAATATTAAGAGCAATATCCTCATGAGGCAGGGGACTAAATATCTTAAGGTAGAAATAGGCAACCTTAAATTTCTTGATTCACTGGCTTTTATTACGGGCAGTCTTTCGTCCCTAGCAAAAACCCACATTGATTCAGGCAGCCCCTTAACATTCACTCACTCAATGATAGAAGGTTTACCCGAAGAGAGTCACCACCTACTCTTAAAGAGTAAGCAGTTTTTCCCTTATGAATATGCCACAAAAATCAGCTGCTTTAATGATGCAACACTCCCCCCTATTGAAATGTTTTACAGCTCCATAAACAAATCAACCGTCACTTTGGAAGAATATAGACATTCTAAATTAGTATGGGAGGCTACAGGATGTGAGTCATTAAAGGATTATCTCCTTATTTATTTAAGGTGTGATGTCGGTTTACTGGCTGACATTTTTACTCACCATAGGGTAATTCTAAATTATATATTTTCCTTAGAGATGACTCACTACTGTAGCCTTCTGGGTTACTCCTATGATTGCTTCTTGAAAAGTAGCAAAATATCGTTGGAGTTAAGTGCAGATGTGGCGTTGCACAATCTCATATCACAAAACATACGAGGGGGTTTTACAACTGCAGTTAGGAGTTATGCCAGAGCTAACAACCGCTATGACAACCCATCTTTTAACCCCCAGGAGAATAGGTCTTCTTTCTTACTTTACTTAGACTTCAACTCCCTTTACGGGAGTTGTATGACTAAGAAATTACCCTATGGTGGTCTAAGAAGGTTGTCATCTAATGAGATGAACTCCTTCATTAGCGAAGGGAAGATAATGACAGAACAGCCATTCTCTTCTAACAAAGGGTACTGGCTCTTAATTGACACCAAACACATAAGACCTGAAATAGCTAGACTAACAGACGATCTACCCCTTTGTTTACACCATAGGGGGATAAGTATGGAGGATATCTCACCATTTAGCAGGGGACTTCTGGAAACAAATAACATTACAAACCTCCCTAAAAAAAATATTAAGTTGGTAGGGGATCATCTCCCAAAGAAACATTATTTCATATCTCTACACCTCTTACAGTTATTTATTGAGATAGGTCTTGAAGTATGGGCTATTCATGCCATTTATGAGTTCCACCAGTCTGATTTTATGGCAGAATTTGTTAACACCAACGTTAACAATAGAAATGCTTCCACCAGTAACGATAGGAAAACACTCTTCAAATTACTGACGAACAGTGTTTTTGGTAAAACACTACTGAACCCAGCCCGTTATGCCATTGACACCAAACTAGTGACTTCAGCTAGGGTCTTTTTACGATAGGTGAAGAATCCTCGCTTTAAACGTATTCATTTTAACGTATTTATTGTCATTTAGGTGATAATAAATTATTGTCTGTCAGTTCCAGACCATTCATTAAAATTACTCATCCTAATTACATTGGGTTCCAGATTCTTGAGCTAGCAAAATACAGTTTGTACCATTTTGGTACAGGGTACTTAAGAACCACTATTCAGATAGGGCAGCACTGATATACAGCGATACAGACAGTTTCATCTTCAGTTTAATGACTGAAGATGTCTTTAACGAGATGGGGAAAGAACCCCTTAGATCATGGATCGATACCAGTAACTTCCCTGAAACTCACCCCTTGTATGATCCTTCTAAAAAGGGTGTTTTAGGTCTTTTAAAGTCAGAGGTTTCAGATAGACACATCCTTGAAGTTGTAGCTCTCAAGCCCAAAATGTATAGTATGCTGTTGCACAACAATTCAAATTCCATTACCGCTAAGGGTATCCCCCGCGCTGTGCAAAGATCTTTAACTCATAGACATTTTAAAGAAACCCTTCACAGTAATGCAGTAGTAAATACTTTCCAATACTACCAAATTAGGAATTTAGGAGGGCAAATGGTCACCACCCATAATACTAAGAGGGGTTTAAGTGCATTTGATGATAAACGCTATTACCTAAATAAATACAAAAGCCTAGGCTATGGCCATCCAGACATACCACCTGACCCCCACCCATCCACCTCAACCCAAGGGGTGACCGCTGGAAGTGAAAGTGATGACGTCATCGAGCCACAAGGAGAGGAAGGGTAACACCCTTCCAGTGAGAGTGAACGCTATGACGACAGTAGCCCCCTAGGAGAGGAAGAAGAACCACAACACCTCTTTCTCCCTCTGGATGATGACTCATCGTCATCATCACCCCAGGAGGGGGAGGAAGACCCCACAACAGACCTGTGGGCACGGAGGAGGGGTCTAGTTAGACAATATTATGGGGGGGAATTAGATTACGACTACGTTTAAGCCACTATGTACTTTTGTTAATATATTGTATAAAACAAGAGTTATTTCTTTTCACCCACTTTTATTTTGAGTATATATATATCCTATATAGGTCCGGTCATATATGCACATAGTCCTGGAGGGGCCATTCAGACTTGTTCGAATATATATATCCTTAATTAGTCCTATATAATGACGTAGTGTTTAAACGGAGATACCCAGTGTAAGTGAAACGTGGCGGGGGCACACTGTAGACTACAATTTCAGGTGGGTCTATCTGTCACCCCGCCTCTGATTCCTTTGTCTGATAAGTGGGCCTATCTGGCTCCCCGCCTCTGATTCCATTGTCTGATAAGTACCCCCCATTGTTTGTTAAGTGCGCCTATCTGGCACGGATTATACTACTTGCACTAACCCGCCCCTGCACCTCGCCTCCGACAACTGCACTAACTCACTCCTGCACCTCGCCACGTATCCCTGCTCCTACTCGCTCCTGCGCCTCGCCAGCCACAACTGCCTAACTCGCTCCTGCGCCTCGCCACCAACAATTGCCTAACTAGCTCCTGCGCCTCGTTAGCTACATCTGACCCAACTCGCTCCTGCACCTCGCCACCCACCACTGCCCTAACTCGCTCCTGCGCCTCGCCAGCCACAATTGCCCTAACTCGCTCCTGCACCTCGCCACCCACCACTGCGCTAACTCGCTCCTGCACCTCGCCACCCACCACTGCCCTAACTCACTCCTGCACCTCGCCTCCGACAACTGCACTAACTCGCTCCTGCACCTCGCCATCCACCACTGCCCTAACTCACTCCTGCACCTCGCCACCCACCACTGCCCTAACTCACTCCTGCACCTCGCCTCCGACAACTGCACTAACCCGCTCCTGCACCTCGCCATCCACCACTGCCCTAACTCACTCCTGCACCTCGCCACCCACCACTGCCCTAACTCGCTCCTGCACCTCGCCTCCGACAACTGCGCTAACTAGCTCCTGCACCTCGCCACCCACCACTGCCCTAACCCGCTCCTGCACCTCGCCACCCACCACTGCCCTAACCCGCTCCTGCACCTCGCCATCCACCACTGCCCTAACTCACTCCTGCACCTCGCCACCCACCACTGTCCTAACTCACTCCTGCACCTCGCCTCCGACAACTGCGCTAACTAGCTCCTGCACCTCGCCACCCACCACTGCCCTAACCCGCTCCTGCACCTCGCCACCCACCACTGCCCTAACTCGCTTCTGCACCTCGCCATCCACCACTGCTCTAACTCACTCCTGCACCTCGCCACCCACCACTGCCCTAACTCATTCCTGCACCTCGCCACCCACCACTGCCCTAACTCACTCCTGCACCTCGCCTCCGACAACTGCGCTAACTCGCTCCTGCACCTCGCCACCCACCACTGCCCTAACTCGCTCCTGCACCTCGCCACCCACCACTGCCCTAACTCACTCCTGCACCTCGCCTCCGACAACTGCGCTAACTCGCTCCTGCACCTCGCCACCCACCACTGTCCTAACTCACTCCTGCACCTCGCCTCCGACAACTGCGCTAACTAGCTCCTGCACCTCGCCACCCACCACTGCCCTAACTCGCTCCTGCACCTCGCCACCCACCACTGCCCTAACTCGCTCCTGCACCTCACATATAGTTCACCACAACTCCAGTATAATTTCAGCTCACTAAATAATATTAACATGTTAACGACAGCTGTTTTATGGTATAGATGTATTACTGAATGCATTATAAAAAATCTTGCAAAACATATCTCTCAATACTGCAATAAGTAGTCAAGGGAATATATTACGATTGCCAATGTTGGAAAAATTTAAGTACAGTACATGCTAATAAATCTGCATCAGGACCAATACAGTCATTGGGTATAACGAAATGCAATGCAACATGTTAATATTATTTCATATGTAAATATATCAAATATACAATACAAATTTATGTAAAATCATTTTTTTTTTTGGGGGGGGGGATTAAATATTTGTTTGCACTTTTGTTTCAAGAAATATTTTCTGAAATATTATGTTGGAGTACATAGCCTTGACAATAGGCCCGTCAATAAGCCCAGCAACAGGAGTTAATCGGAAAATTAGAAGTGCCTCAAAATATTGTCAGACAACTTTAATTAAATTTCGTGTACATCAATTTTTTTTTCTACAAATTCAAGCTCTATTTGCGGATTCAACTTTTATTCTAATCTCATGAATGTTACATATTATATGAAGAGTTTCTTCCTCTACAACCCGTATATGCTTTTTCAGTGTCAATAATTTTATAAATATTCATATTATTTATGAATATTATTCAAAATATTATATTATTTTGAATTATAATGTTTATGATATAATTAGAATATAACGATATATTATTTAATTCATCAGTCAGTTTGATGCATAGTTTGTGAAAGGGACATCTAAATACTTTTTTACGTACTAGACATTTACTGGATAAACCTATAAATACAAAATAAAGATTAAATGCTATTGTGATAGTTCAGTGTTACAGAAATGAAATAAGTTAACATTGTGTTGATTTTTTCTCCATTTTATTTACGTTACGATGTTGAAACCTTGACTAGTTGGATGTTCTATCTGTTCTATTTTTTCCAGAAAAATAAATAAATAAAAAATTCACTCAAATTAAACTACTTTTAATTTCGGCAGATATGGCTCTTTTTTGTTGGTATATAAAAAAAAAGTTTAATCTAGTTGGGGACCATTGAGAGTTCCAGACATGTTCTTGCATTTTAAATCCTTCCTTCCTATAGTTCATCTTGAGTTTTACTTTGTTGGTGTTCTTGCTGGAGGGGCTGACGCACCCCATCAGCATACAGGACGCGGCTGGTCCTCGTGGGCAGAGACGCGAAGAACTTCCTCACCTGTTGACAGATGCGACTCCAAGTTAACGCTGATGACTAACGCCATGTGAGAGGTGTTCTATAAATCCCAATAACAGTAGCATGAGTGTGTGTTTGCCATTTGTATTTACTTTTTGTTCCTGCACAATTAAGTTGCAAGCTCCTGGACCCTGCCTTTCAAACCGTTGGTAGTCTAATGTACCGACTCCCGACCTAGTTTTCTCTATAATATCTACTACATATAATTCTCTCTCATTTCACACACTCATCCCCAGGATGAAGGACGTAGCAGCGGTCCCACTCCTAAGTACCTATTAACTACTTGGTGAACAGAGGCATAAGGTGAAAAACTCTACCAATGTGTTTCTGTATCGACCATGAATCGAACACAGGCCCTTTGGACGATGGCTCCCAAGCCCTGTTTGTGTGTGTCAACCTTCTGTGTTCATTTTAATATGAGCTGTTAGTTCACAATAATGTTCAACGCTTGAGAGCTTGCCTCCTGTCTGCGGTCAGGCTCCATGGTGGGATGGAGGTTGATGGCGAGGTACTGGAGGTTATCCTCGGTGGAGGGTTCCCAGGTGAATCCCAGAGAGTCATCAGGAGTTGGGTTCCTGTAGGAGACAACAATGTTGAGCAAACTGGCTCGTTTTGCTGCTGATTAAAGGCTAATCACTCTGTGGAAAGTTATAAGACAATCATTATAGTTTACTGATCAACTAGCAAGTATACTATAGTTTTTGAAAATAGTCAAAAACTTAGGTATAGAATCAGCATATACTCACCAAGAAGCGGGTATAACTCTCAGTGGATATATCGAAACGTAGGGCAAAACAATTTATTTATAGTGTACTGGAAGGAGTACGTGGCAGTGCCTGGAATCTCTCTCTCCACCATATCCCACTACCCTCCCTTCCCACACCATCCCTCCTCATTCACCCCCTTTCATCCCCTCTCTCCCATCATCCTCACCCTCTTCCTCTCCCCTCTCCTCTCTTGTCCCTTCTCTCAGTAAATTAATTATTATGACAATGAAATTACTACTTAAGAATTGATTCCACAAAAGGCCAATATTTCGTAAATTATTTCATTGAGCTATTACCGACGGGCCTATGACGCCCCTCTTCCTCACGTGCTTCACATGAGGAAGTTGCTGAGGCTAGCCCTAAGCATCTGGCCCTAGAAAAAATGTCCTTTGTCAGTACTTTCCAAGAAAGGAAACGACTGACAAAGGTAGTGCTTATGAACGAGGCACAGAAAGAGGAGATCCTATCAAGGAAGAGCATGCTAATGATATTAGGGGGTTACAGGGCGATTTTTCTGCAGAGGGACATGGCGAGGGAAGAGAGGAGGGCTGCAGAAGCAAGGGGAGGGATGGGAACGGCGAAGCCACAGAACTTGGTGCAGAATCCCCAGGAACCTCAGAGCGGAGTGGGAATCCTTTCACCAACAGGCCCCGCATTCCTAGGGAGGAATATAACAGAAACCTCCCACAAACCCACCCCACAATCATTCCCCCCCCCTAACCAGAAGAGACCCTCCCCAGACCAAGCCCCCTGCTCCATGACACAAGGCCCCCTCATGTTCCTCCCCCGCCAATGTACTCCTTTCCCAACGCCTTCTCCCACCCCAGGCCCTCTCTGTACCCACACCCTATGCCCTCCCCTGTTTCTCCAGTCCATGCCCTCCCAGTACCCCCAACCCAAGCTCTTCTTCCTACCACTTCCCCCTTTGCCCTGCCGCTCCATCCCAGGCTCCCCTTCCTTCCTCAACCCCACCCCTAGCTCTCCTTCCTACCACACCCCATAGCCCCCACCCCAGGCTCCCAGTCCCTCCCCAACCCCTGACCTCCTGGATCCCCTACCCCAGGCTCCCCCATCATCCTCCAAAAAATTCGCCTACCATCCCTCTTTCACATTCCCCTTCTCCTCCTCCATCCGAAGCCCAAATTGACCCCCAACCACCAGACCCTCTCCGCTACACCGCCCCAGACCCCCCTCTAGAACACAGGATCCTCCCAGCCACCCACTCACTCCAGATCCCCCAGACCCACCTTCCTAGGCCTCCCACCCAAGACACCCCATGCCCCCCTACTCCTATGGAATCAATGGAAACTGAGGATGGAAAAAGAGAGTCAGTTTCAAGGTAGTGTACTCGAACATAGATGGGATTACAAACAAGCTAAGTGAACTTAGGGAAAGAGCACATAAGGGAACTCGAATGTAATTGGAATCACAGAAACAAAACTCTCAGGAATCATAATGGATGCAGTGTTTCCCGAGAAATACACTGTAATAAGAAGAGAGCGAGGGAAGGAACAGGAGGAGGCAGAGTAACCCTACTGATAACAAAGGAATGGAGTTTCGAGGAGATGGTTATCCCAGGCTGTGAGGGGTTCAGAGACTACACAACAGGTACCATGACAATAAAAGGTCCAAGAGTAGTGGTAGCAGTAATATATAACTCTCCGCCAAACGACAGAAGACCCAGGCTGAGTATGACAGAAATAGCATGGCAGTCAACACTATAATTAAGAGAGTAGCCACTGCTGCCTGTAGAAATAGATCCCATCTGCTCATTATGGGGAACTTCAATCTCGGAAGGATAGACTGGGAAAACAAGGAACCGCTTGGAAGTGAGGAAACATAGAGAGCTAAACTGCTAAAAGTGACAACAAGAGACTTTTTAAGTCAGCATGTCAGGGGATCCACAAAAATGAGAGGCAATGATGAACCAGCGAGACTCGACCTAGTCTTCACTCTAAATAACTCTGACATAAGGGAAATCGGTTTCAAAGCTCCCCATGGGAATGAGTGATCACAGTGTACTGATGTTTGAGTATTTGGTCGAAGAAGGATAAATGTACTCAAGGAAGGGGCCCAGAAAACCAAAGGATGGCATTCCGAAAGGGAAACTATGATGAAAAAGAAACTTCCTAACAGATATAACTTGGGAAGCAGAGCTCGTAGGATAGACGGCGCAAGACATGATGGACTTCATCACACAGAAGTGTAAGGAGGCAACAGACAAGTGCGTCTCAGTTCAAAAGGAAAAAAAAATTAAGTGCAGATGATAAGAAACCCATGGTTTAATCAGAGATGTAATCTAGCAAAGCTACTAAGTGCAAGGGCATGGAGAAACTATAGAAATAATCGGACACTAGAGAGCAGAGAAAGGTACCAGAGTGCCAGAAATGAATACGTTAGGGTGAGAAAAGAGCCATAAAGGCAATTTGAAAATGACATAGCAAGCAAGGTAGAGACTCAACCTAAATTGCTGCACAGCAACATCAGGAGGAAAACAACAGTGAAGGAACAGGTAATAAAACTGAGGATGGGGAGAGACAGGTTCACTACGAACCACATGGAAGTGTGTGAGGAACTCAATAAGAAATTCCAGGAGGTCTTCACATTAGAGCAAGGAGGTTCCAGAGAGAGAACCTGCCCCATTACCACTCACTGAGAACCTGCCCCATTAGCACTCACTGAGAACCTGCCCCATTACCACTCACTGAGAACCTGCCCCATTAGCACTCACTGAGAACCTGCCCCATTACCACTCACTGAGAACCTGACCCATTACCACTTACTGAGAACCTGGCCCATTATCACTCTTTCCCAACCTGCCCCACTACTACCACATTTGAATCTGCCCTTTAATAGTAAGTCACAAGCCTCTACATTACCCTGTGGCGGCGAAGTTGGTCCAGAGGGTGGACATGATGTCTCTCACACGTAGGTCAGCAGGGAGGGTGACCTTCTGGGGGCGCTGTGGAGGACTGAGCAGCGGGCCGCCCTGGAACAGGTAGAGGAGGTCGTCGGCGTGCGGCACCCCTGCACACGAGGGAGACAATGAGCACATTACCATTAATAATTAACCAATAACGTTGTGGAAAGGGGCATCTGTTGCTTGTTGCTAGATGGGACATGAACACCTGTTGCTTGTTGCTAGATGGGACATGAAAACCTGTTGCTTGTTGCTAGATGGGACATGAACACCTGTTGCTTGTTGCTTGATGGGACATGAACACCTGTTGCTTGTTGCTAGATGGGACATGAACACCTGTTGCTTGTTGCTTGATGGGACATGAACACCTGTTTCTTGTTGCTTGATGGGACATGAACACATGTTGCTTGATGCTTGATGGGACATGAACACCTGTTGCTTGTTATTTGATGGGACATGAACACCTGTTGCTTGTTGTTTGATGGGACATGAACACCTGTTGCTTGTTGCTTGATGGGACATGAACACCTGTTGCTTGTTGCTAGATGGGACATGAACACCTGTTGCTTGTTGCTAGATGGGACATGAACACCTGTTGCTTGATGGGACATGAACACCTGTTGCTTGTTGCTTGATGGAACATGAACACCTGTTGCTAGATGGGACATGAACACCTGTTGCTAGATGGGACATGAACACCTGTTGCTAGATGGGACATGAACACCTGTTGCTAGATGGGACATGAACACCTGTTGCTTGATGAGACATGAACACCTGTTGCTTGATGGAACATGAACACCTGTTGTATAAAATACATAGACACTTATTGCTTAGTGGTACACATACACCTATTCCTAAATGGTACCAAGAATCATATTGCTTATTGGAACATAAACACATTTTGCTTAATGCTACAAAGACACGTATTGTTTAAGGTTACGTACGTATTGCGATGTACTATTAAGCAATAGACACATATTGTTTAATAGTACATAGACATCAATTGATTAATGATACATAGACATCTAATGCTCCATGGTGCATAGCTATCTGTTGATTAACGGATTAATTATACATTGACACCTATTGCTTAATGGTTCATAGGCACCTATTCCTTAATGAGTCATAGACACCTATTCCTTAAAATTCCAAAATACCTATTCCCTAAAGAGGCATATATGACTATTCTTTAATGAGGCATATTCACCCATCTCTAAATAAGGCATATATTGCTTAATAGGGAAGAAACACCTACCCTTTAATGAGGCTTAGATGCCTATCACTTAATAGGATATAAAGACATGCCTTAATTAGAAATTTACACCCACCCCTTATGATGAGATACACCTCATTAAAGAATTGCTTAATGGTAATAGAATCCTGTTCCTTCTTAGGGGCATGCTATTGCACAATTGAACAATGACACAAATTGTTTAATGGTTCATGAAAAATGGCCGCCTTGGTTAGGATAGACACTTGTTGCTCTCTGGGGAGCAACAAGTGTCAACAGAAGAACAAGTGTCCATCTCTCATTATTGAATAGATATCTATATATCTATTCAATAATGAGAGATGGACACTTGTTCTTCTGTTGCAGTATAATTTGTTATTGTTTTGTTGGGAAGGGATAGGAGCCCTGTAACGTCTCGTACATAGGTGTTGGGAAGGGATAGGAGCCCTGTAACGTCTCTTACATAGGTGTTGGGAAGGGATAGGAGCCCTGTAACGTCTCTTACATAGGTGTTGGGAAGGGATAGGAGCCCTGTAACGTCTCGTACATAGGTGTTGGGAAGGGATAGGAGCCCTGTAACGTCTCGTACATAGGTGTTGGGAAGGGATAGGAGCCCTGTAACGTCTCGTACATAGGTGTTGGGAAGGGATAGGAGCCCTGTAACGTCTCGTACATAGGTGTTGGGAAGGGATAGGAGCCCTGTAACGTCTCTTACATAGGTGTTGGGAAGGGATAGGAGCCCTGTAACGTCTCGTACATAGGCCGCAAGGTGGGGCATCTCTCACTCTGTGGGGGGATGGAGATCTATTACTCTCTGGGGAGAGATCTATTGATCTGAGGGAGGATTAAGATCTATTACTCTCTCGTGTGGAGATCTATTACTCTGTGGGGGATGGAGATTTATTACTCAGGGGAGGAGATAGATCTGTTCCTTACTAGCCTCACTTACAGTGTGTGTCGGTCACTTACAGTGTGTGTGTTGGTCACTTACAGTGTGTGTGTGTCGGTCACTTACAGTGTGTGTGTGTGTCGGTCACTTACAGTGTGTGTTGGTCACTTACAGTGTGTGTGTTGGTCACTTACAGTGTGTGTCGGTCACTTACAGTGTGTGTCGGTCACTTACAGTGTGTGTGTTGGTCACTTACAGTGTGTGTGTTGGTCACTTACAGTGTGTGTGTTGGTCACTTACAGTGTGTGTGTTGGTCACTTACAGTGTGTGTGTTGGTCACTTACAGTGTGTGTGTTGGTCACTTACAGTGTGTGTGTTGGTCACTTACAGTGTGTGTGTTGGTCACTTACAGTGTGTGTGTTGGTCACTTACAGTGTGTGTGTTGGTCACTTACAGTGTGTGTGTTGGTCACTTACAGTGTGTGTGTGTGTGTCGGTCACTTACAGTGTGTGTGTGTCGGTCACTTACAGTGTGTGTGTGTGTCACTTACAGTGTGTGTGTTGGTCACATACAGTGTGTGTGTGTCGGTCACTTACAGTGTGTGTGTCGGTCACTTACAGTGTGTGTTGGTCACTTACAGTGTGTGTGTTGGTCACTTACAGTGTGTGTGTGTCGGTCACTTACAGTGTGTGTGTGTCGGTCACTTACAGTGTGTGTGTGTTGGTCACTTACAGTGTGTGTGTGTCGGTCACTTACAGTGTGTGTTGGTCACTTACAGTGTGTGTGTTGGTCACTTACAGTGTGTGTGTTGGTCACTTACAGTGTGTGTGTGTCGGTCACTTACAGTGTGTGTGTTGGTCACTTACAGTGTGTGTGTTGGTCACTTACAGTGTGTGTGTTGGTCACTTACAGTGTGTGTGTTGGTCACTTACAGTGTGTGTGTTGGTCACTTACAGTGTGTGTGTGTGTGTGTGTCGGTCACTTACAGTGTGTGTGTGTCGGTCACTTACAGTGTGTGTGTGTCGGTCACTTACAGTGTGTGTTGGTCACTTACAGTGTGTGTGTTGGTCACTTACAGTGTGTGTGTTGGTCACTTACAGTGTGTGTGTTGGTCACTTACAGTGTGTGTGTTGGTCACTTACAGTGTGTGTGTTGGTCACTTACAGTGTGTGTGTTGGTCACTTACAGTGTGTGTTGGTCACTTACAGTGTGTGTGTTGGTCACTTACAGTGTGTGTGTTGGTCACTTACAGTGTGTGTGTTGGTCACTTACAGTGTGTGTGTGTGTGTGTCGGTCACTTACAGTGTGTGTGTGTCGGTCACTTTCAGTGTGTGTGTGTCGGTCACTTACAGTGTGTGTGTTGGTCACTTACAGTGTGTGTGTTGGTCACTTACAGTGTGTGTGTTGGTCACTTACAGTGTGTGTGTTGGTCACTTACAGTGTGTGTGTTGGTCACCTACAGTGTGTGTGTTGGTCACTTACAGTGTGTGTGTTGGTCACTTACAGTGTGTGTGTTGGTCACTTACAGTGTGTGTGTGTGTGTCGGTCACTTACAGTGTGTGTGTGTCGGTCACTTACAGTGTGTGTGTGTCGGTCACTTACAGTGTGTGTGTCGGTCACTTACAGTGTGTGTGTGTCGGTCGCTTACAGTGTGTGTGTGTTGGTCACTTACAGTGTGTGTTGGTCACTTACAGTGTGTGTGTTGGTCACTTACAGTGTGTGTGTTGGTCACTTACAGTGTGTGTGTTGGTCACTTACAGTGTGTGCGTTGGTCACTTACAGTGTGCGTGTGTGTGTCGGTCACTTACAGTGTGTGTGTGTCGGTCACTTACAGTGTGTGTGTTGGTCACTTACAGTGTGTGTGTCGGTCACTTACAGTGTGTGTGTGTCAGTCACTTACAGTGTGTGTGTGTCGGTCACTTACAGTGTGTGTGTGTCGGTCACTTACAGTGTGTGTGTTGGTCACTTACAGTGTGTGTGTTGGTCACTTACAGTGTGTGTGTTGGTCACTTACAGTGTGTGTGTTGGTCACTTACAGTGTGTGGTGTGTGTCGGTCACTTACAGTGTGTGTGTGTCGGTCACTTACAGTGTGTGTGTGTCGGTCACTTACAGTGTGTGTGTTGGTCACTTACAGTGTGTGTGTCGGTCACTTACAGTGTGTGTGTGTCGGTCACTTACAGTGTGTGTGTTGGTCACTTACAGTGTGTGTGTTGGTCACTTACAGTGTGTGTGTTGGTCACTTACAGTGTGTGTGTTGGTCACTTACAGTGTGTGTGTGTGTGTGTATCGGTCACTTACAGTGTGTGTGTGTCGGTCACTTACAGTGTGTGTGTTGGTCACTTACAGTGTGTGTGTCGGTCACTTACAGTGTGTGTGTTGGTCACTTACAGTGTGTGTGTTGGTCACATACAGTGTGTGTGTGTGTGTCGGTCACTTACAGTGTGTGTGTGTCGGTCACTTACAGTGTGTGTGTGTCGGTCACTTACAGTGTGTGTGTGTCGGTCACTTACAGTGTGTGTGTGTCGGTCACTTACAGTGTGTGTGTTGGTCACTTACAGTGTGTGTGTCGGTCACTTACAGTGTGTGTGTGTCGGTCACTTACAGTGTGTGTGTGTCGGTCACTTACAGTGTGTGTGTGTCGGTCGCTTACAGTGTGTGTGTGTCGGTCGCTTACAGTGTGTGTGTGTCGGTCACTTACAGTGTGTGTGTGTGTCGGTCACTTACAGTGTGTGTGTGTCGGTCACTTACAGTGTGTGTGTGTCGGTCACTTACAGAGTGTGTGTGTCGGTCACTTACAGTGTGTGTGTGTCGGTCACTTACAGTGTGTGTGTGTCGGTCACTTACAGTGTGTGTGTGTCGGTCACTTACAGTGTGTGTGTCGGTCACTTACAGTGTGTGTGTGTCGGTCACTTACAGTGTGTGTGTTGGTCACTTACAGTGTGTGTGTTGGTCACTTACAGTGTGTGTGTTGGTCACTTACAGTGTGTGTGTTGGTCACTTACAGTGTGTGTGTGTGTGTGTATCGGTCACTTACAGTGTGTGTGTGTCGGTCACTTACAGTGTGTGTGTTGGTCACTTACAGTGTGTGTGTCGGTCACTTACAGTGTGTGTGTTGGTCACTTACAGTGTGTGTGTTGGTCACATACAGTGTGTGTGTGTGTGTCGGTCACTTACAGTGTGTGTGTGTCGGTCACTTACAGTGTGTGTGTGTCGGTCACTTACAGTGTGTGTGTGTCGGTCACTTACAGTGTGTGTGTGTCGGTCACTTACAGTGTGTGTGTTGGTCACTTACAGTGTGTGTGTCGGTCACTTACAGTGTGTGTGTGTCGGTCACTTACAGTGTGTGTGTGTCGGTCACTTACAGTGTGTGTGTGTCGGTCGCTTACAGTGTGTGTGTGTCGGTCGCTTACAGTGTGTGTGTGTCGGTCACTTACAGTGTGTGTGTGTGTCGGTCACTTACAGTGTGTGTGTGTCGGTCACTTACAGTGTGTGTGTGTCGGTCACTTACAGTGTGTGTGTGTCGGTCACTTACAGTGTGTGTGTGTCGGTCACTTACAGTGTGTGTGTGTCGGTCACTTACAGTGTGTGTGTGTTGGTCACTTACAGTGTGTGTGTTGGTCACTTACAGTGTGTGTGTTGGTCACTTACAGTGTGTGTGTGTCGGTCACGTACAGTGTGTGTGTGTCGGTCACGTACAGTGTGTGTGTTGGTCACTTACAGTGTGTGTGTTGGTCACTTACAGTGTGTGTGTTGGTCACTTACAATGTGTGTTGGTCACTTACAATGTGTGTGTTGGTCACTTACAGTGTGTGTTGGTCACTTACAGTGTGTGTTGGTCACTTACAGTGTGTGTCGGTCACTTACAGTGTGTGTCGGTCACTTACAGTGTGTGTGTTGGTCACTTACAGTGTGTGTTGGTCACTTACAGTGTGTGTCGGTCACTTACAGTGCTTGTCCGTCACTTACAGTGCTTGTCCGTCACTTACAGTGCTTGTCCGTCACTTACAGTGCTTGTCCGTCACTTACAGTGCTTGTCGGTCACTTACAGTGCTTGTCGGTCACTTACAGTGCTTGTCGGTCACTTACAGTGCTTGTCGGTCACTTACAGTGCTTGTCCGTCACTTACAGTGCTTGTCCGTCACTTACAGTGCTTGTCCGTCACTTACAGTGCTTGTCCGTCACTTACAGTGCTTGTCCGTCACTTACAGTGCTTGTCCGTCACTTACAGTGCTTGTCCGTCACTTACAGTGCTTGTCCGTCACTTACAGTGCTTGTCCGTCACTTACAGTGCTTGTCCGTCACTTACAGTGCTTGCCGACGTGAGTGTTGAAGTAGTCACCGAAGGAGAGCTCGCCCCGGTGACAGAACTCGTAGCGATAAGTCTTATGGTTATTCTTGGCGTTCCGGGCGTGGTGAGACGTGGCCAGGTCGAACCCCACCGTGAAGTGCACGTCACTTAACAGCTGCCAGGGAGATGGTGAGTTGAGATCATAAGAACATAACAATCAAGGTAACTGCAGAAGGCCTATTGGCCCATACGTGGCAGCTCCTATTTATGTACACCGAACTAAATTCACATATATATCTAACCTACGCTTGAAACAATCACCTGATTCCACGTCTATAATGTTACCCTATAATTGGTTACACAAATCGAGAACCCTGTTACCGAATCAGTATTTACCCAGGTCTTTCCTACTACTAAACTTATGCAATTTATTTATTCCCATTATTTTCTGTTCTATAATTTGTTGATACTTTTAATAACCCATTAATATCCCCTTATTTATGCCCATTCATCCACTTGTACACCTCTATCATAACACCCTTTCTAGAGAATAAATCCTTCTCCTTCTAGAGAATGTAATTAACTTTTGTCAATCTCTCTTCATATGAGAGGTTTCTAAATTGCTGGATTAATTTTGTCATCCCACCCTGGACACGTTGTAATGACTTTATATCCTAATGGGCGACCAAAACTAAGCTGCATGATCTAAATGGGGTCTATCAAGTGTAAGCTTAAACTAGAGAATACCACGAGGTGTTTTATTTCTAACACTTCGATAAACAAATCCCAGTGACCTATTTACTTCACTTCAAACATTTATGCATTGATTTTTTGGCATTAAATTCTTACTTATCATAACTCCTAGATCTCTTTTGCAATATGCCTTCGCAATCTCAACCACATCTAGCTCGTATCTTATAACTCTGTCATCATTACCTAGCCTCAAAACCATACATTCGTCAACATTAAACTGCATCTGTCAATCTTTTGACCATTTCAAAACCTTATTTAGATCGTCTTGAACTGATAATGAGTTTTCTCCCGTGTTTATTTCCCGCCCGTTTTACGTATCGTCGACAAATTTGCAGATATTGCTGCTCAACCCAGAATCTAAATAATTTATATTATGAATAACAGAGGTTCCAGGAGATAGCCTTGAAACACTCCACTTACAACATTTTCCCACGGTGACTTAACCCCCATTAATACTAACTCTTTGTTTCTTTTGGTATAACTATGTCCTAATCCAACTTAATATAGCTCCCCCAATACCGTGAGCCTTTATCATTATATTGAATCTTGCATGTGGCACTGTATCAAAAACTTTGCTAAGGTCAAGGAACAAAACGCCTCAAACCTTTCTACTATCAAATGCCTCAACTATGCTGCAATAAAATGATATCAAATTTGTTAAACATGAACGGCCTTTAGTAAAACCATGTTGTGAATCATTTATTAATCTATGTTTTTCAAGATGAAGACAAATAGCGATTCTATTAACGATTCTAGTAATTTTCCCACAATAAATGTTAAGTTAATTGGCCAATAGTTTGATGAAAGTGATCTTCCTTCTTTCTTGAAAAGTGGTACCACATTAGCAACCTTCCACGACTTTGGCACTCTGCCTGACTTATTAAAAGTAATTAAATAAATATGAATGACAATGGCTCGCAAAGCTCCTCTCGGTGAGTTGTTTGAGTTTTACTATATGTTTAATAATGTCCTCCCCTATAAACTAGTCAACCTGTCCTGTTCATCCCCTCCCCCAAATAATAACAATATTTCCTGCTGCATGATATACATGCAAGGATGAGATTTTCGATGCACTATACTTAGACAAAATATGCTCTGGTTGTTTGTAGGGACCCTTAAGCCTCAAAGAAGATGATAACGAAGACAGAAACATTGAAATGGGATTGTAACATATATAGTATAGCGTGTGTTGCTCTTACGTGCAACAGATAGAGCTGTTTTTTTAAAGCATGTTTTTACCTGTCATAGGTGTGACATTTATATAATAGGTATATAAAAACCCGCTCGAATGCGAATGGAACGTTGTGTGAAAATTTCAAAGCAATCAGTGAAGAACTTTTGGAGATTAGTGATTTAGAACAAACGAACATTTCTATTTTTATGTATATATATATATATATACTAGCTGTACCTGGCCACACGTTGCTGTGGCTCAGCAACGCATGTGCGTTGCTGAGCAACAGCAACATTCCCCTGTCTCCTGGTCTTCCCCCCTCCAGTCCCCTAGTCCTCCCAACCATCTCCCACTCCCCCGTCCCCTCGTCTTCCAAACATTTCCCTCCTCTCCTGTCCCTTCTTTCTCCCCACCATTTCCACTCCTATGTCCCCTTGTCCTCCCGCACCATTCTCCATTCCCCTCGTCCCCACAATCCCCAACTCTCCCGTCCACTCGTCCTCCCCACCATTACCACCTCCACTGTCCCCCACGTCCTCCCCACCATCCCCTGCTCCCATCCCCTAGTCCTCCTCATCATTTCCCAGTCCCTCGACCGATGCATTCCCAGATGATATGATGTTCCTATCAATGAAAAAATAAAAAGAACAGTAAAAGAAACGAATTGAAAAAATGAACAAATAAATAAATAAACTATACTCACGAAATGAACGGTATGGTAAACTATATATACTATAGTTTACCATATGCAACTGAAAACTAAACACCCCAGAAGTGACTCGAACCCATACTGCCAGGAGCAACGCAACTGGTGTGTACAGGACACCTTAATCCACTCGACCAGTCAGTTATATATATATATATATATATATATATATATATATATATATATATATATATATATATATATATATATATATATATATATATATATATATATATATATTTATATTTTAAGATGAATAGGAAAACCAGGGATATACTGAACATCTTGTTTCAGATTCTTTACTTTAAAATGCATAACGTTTCGAATACTTCTCGCATTCATCATCAGATCTAAAAGCAAAAAAACAGAAATCACAATCAAATAACTGGTAAACAAAGAACTCATACTGAATACAATTGCCTATCAAAGAAAGGTAAATGATTAAAAAAACAAAACACTTAAGCTTACTTAAAGTGATCATTACAAATAAAACTTATTAACTGTCACATAGATAAAAGCTAATTCAAAAATCCATTAAATTACAAGAGGAATTTTATAACTACTAAAACAAACCATACTATTAAACTTACGTGAAGTGATCAACAGGAGTGAAACTTGATAGTTAACACGTAGATACTAAACACTATTACAAATATTCATATAATGACTAAAATTCTACAAAAAATGTATATAAAATGCAAACAGAATAAGCGACAATTATAAAGTAATAACCAAAATCTTATAAAAAACACAAATATTAAACAACTCTAAATACCAAAAAATGTATTATATATCCTAAATAAAAAGATTATACAAATGTACAATGTCAAGACTTAAAAAAGGTAAGAAATGGCAAAGACATGGTAAACTAAACAAAATTATAATAAAATTAAACTGCCAGAATGAACTATAAAACAAATTACAGGGCCTACTGTGCACTATACAGTGTACAATTGAACAGCTGAAAGGTTGCTATTTAACAGAGGCCGCAGCTCCTTTATATATAAGGATTCCATTACTCTCAAATCTGACTGGCCATTCATACAAGTGTCCAGAATTTTAAAATCAGATTCCAACAGAGAATGATGAAACTCATAACAATGGTTTCTAATCTCCGAAAATGCTGGTTTAGACAGTGGTAATCCAGTCCTAAAAGATACTCCCCGGTGCTTAAGTATCCTAATCTTAAAGTTCCGAATGGAACTTCCGATATATCCAGCATTACAGCTGGAACAATTATACATGTATACGATATTAGAGCACACGGGGCGGGGGGGGGGGGGGGGTAGGCACTTTATCTTCAAATTAAAATAAGAGCCTATGTTATTTGTGTTGACAAAAATAAATCTAAAGTCTACTTGAGGATAACAATGCTGCAACAGTCTCCTCAAACGACTCCTTACAGAAAAGCTAATACTGCCATAAAATGGTAATTTAATATATTTAAGATCCCTTTCCACTGTAGTAATCCTACACGGTGGGTGAAACTTCTTATTTAAGAAATTCCTCATAAAGGTATAAACCATATGCAAAGGATAACCATTATTTGAAAAAAATTTCACAAGAAAATTAATTTCTTGATCAAAGTTATTCCAATTTGAACATAAAACAAAGGCCCTATTCAGTAGAGTATTAATTGCATTTTTCTTAAAAATATCAGGAACAAAAGAATTGAAATTTAAACCTAAACCAGTAAAATTTGGTTTTCTAAAAACATTAGTGTTGAACCCATTAAGGTTATTCACTTTGACATCAAGAAACGACAATGAATTATCCACTTCACATTCCGGAGTGAAACGTATATTACTATGTTGTGCATTAAGATACTCTCTAAATTTCTCAATATGTCATTGGTCCTTAAATAACAAAAAAGTGTCATCTACATATCTCCTGTACAAGACTGGTTTAAAGGCCGAAGGACATTTATCAAGCCAATTTTTTCATGAAAACTCAAAAAAGCATTAGCAAGTGCAGGACCTAAGGGAGACCCCATTGGTACTCCATCAATTTGCTTATAATATATATTATTAAACATAAAGACAGAGTCTTTAACCGCTAATTCTAACAACCGTCTGAACATTTTACTACAAAATCCAGACACTAAATTAGTGTCAGCAAATAACTGATTAACACAAATATCAATGGTTTCCAACAAAGGAATATTAGTAAAGAGTGATTCAACATCGAAACTCGCCATTATAGTTGGGAACTCAAAATTTAAAGAGGAAAGTTCCTTTACAAAATCCTGAGAATTTCTCACAGTAAATTCATTATGCGTTAGTTGTTCTAATAATGAAACCAGAAACTTTGCCAGTTTGTAATTAAGTGCCTATCGCTGATAAAATAGGACGAATCGGTATATCTGTTTTATGAACTTTAGGTAACCCATATAAGATGCCTGGCTTAGAGCCAATTGCAAGCAGGTTAGGTTAGGATAAGTTATGTAAGTTAGGTTAAGCAGGTTAAGTTAGGTAATGTAGGTAAGTTAGGTTAAGGAGGATAAGTTAGGTTAGGTTAGGTAAGTTAGGTAAGATAGGTAAGGTAAGTTAGGTTAGGATAGGTAAAGTTAGGTTATGCAGGTTAAGTTAGGTAAGGTAAGGTAGGTTAAGTTAGGATAGGTAAAGTTAGGTTATGCAGGTTAAGTTAGGTAAGATAGGTAAAGGTAAGGTAAGTTAAGTTAGAATAGGTAAAGTTAGGTTAAGCAGGTTAAATTAGGTAATGTAGGTAAGTTAGGTTAAGCAGGATAAGTTAGGTTAAGTTAGGTAAGTTAGGTAAGATAGGTAAGGTAAGGTAAGTTATGTTAGGATAGGTAAAGTTAGGTTTAGGAACGTTACGTTAACTAGGTAGCATTGGGTGGAGAGGATAGGTTACGTAGGTTTGAGCAGTGTAGTTCAGAGAACAGTTTTAGGGTAAAGCGACTAAGAAAATATATTTTAACAGAAGTGCAGGTTTGGTATGAAAAGCTGAACTAGTTACATTTTGGAGAGAAATTTTATGACTGAAGATGTCTTAAAGAATAACATGATGGAAGAAGGAGAGTTTCTTTGATGAACGAAGGTGTCTTAGAGAACAACTTTTTGGAGAACGAAGATGAATTAGAGATCACTTTGATGACTCTGAGAATAACTTTGATCAACGAAGATGGATTGGAAAGTTTCTCTAATGAACGAAGGTGACTTAGAGATTAAGTTTTATGATTTAGAGAACATCTTTGATGTCTTAGAGAACAACATTGATGACTCTGAGAATGACTTTATTGTCTTAGAGAATAACTTTGAGGACTTAGAGAATGTCTTTGATGAACGGAAGGTTACTTAGAGAATAACATATCATGACTGAGAATAACTTTTGATAGAACTTTTATGAACGAAGATGTCTGAGATTAACTTTGATAGCTCGGAATAACTTTTGTGGACATGAGAATATCTTTGTATAACTCTGAGATTAACTTTGATGTCTTTGAAACAACTTTCATGAACGAGAGTGAGTTAGAGATTACCTTTGATAACTCTAAGATTAACTTTTGGTGTGTTTGAGAGTGTCTTTGATGCCTCGAGAGGTGTCTTTGATGTCTTAAAGGATGTCTTTGATGTCTCAAAGGATGTCTTTGAGTGCAACTTTGGTGTCTTTGAGTAAGTCCTTGATGTATTGAAGAGTGTCTTTGATTTCTCGAAGAGTAACTTTGGTGGTACGGAGAGCACCTTTGACTATTTTTCTTACTTAACGACATATAATTTTTACGAAAGTGCTGAAAAAGTTACATTTGACTATTTTTCTTACTTAGCGACATATAATTTTAGTTACGAAAGTGTTGAAAAAGTTACATTTGACTATTTTAGTTGAGGAAAGACAAGAAAAAAATATGACGACAGTGACTATTTTAGTGCTCCACAAAGTATAAATGTCAGTTAAGAACGACGATGATAGATATCTTTGACTATATTTTCTTACTTGACGAAAACATAATGGCTGTTACAAAATGATGAACAAGACTATTTTTAGTTGAATGACGATGGATAAAGTTAGTTATGAACAGTGTCGGAAAGATTCCTTTGACTATTTTTAGCTAAGAGAAAGGTTGTTTTAGTTAAATACAATGTTGAATGAGATTAATCCTGACTATTTTTTCGTTGATTGGATAATAAGTTTAGTTGAGAAATGACGAAAGTGACTATGTTTTAGTTGATTGGCGAAAGATTTTTAGTTAAGAAGTTACAAGAAAGGTTTGTCTTTGTAAATTTGGAACTGAATAAAGTGTAGATTTGTTTAAGAACAGGGTTGGTAGAACTATTAAGTTGACTACGAGAATTACTTTGACATAGTTTTCCAAATAAAAACTGGGTGACTAAAATTGTTGAGGGAACTGTATTGCAGTATAATATTATTTGACAAAGAACTAGTTAGTGAATGGAAGAAACAAATTGGTTTAAAGAAACAAAGAACATAAAAAATTGAGGTTAAGTAGGGGAATGAACACAGTGAACATACGGTGAACACAGAAAACATGTAAGAAAAAGTTGATAAATAGAGTGAACATGCAGGGAATATGAACTTATAGAGAATATGAAGACATGATAAGGAACATAGGGATTACAAAGAATGAACACTGAACATGTGAAGAACAAGCTAAGAACATTGAGAACATGAATACTGAGTATAAAAGTTATACAGAGAACATGTAAGGGACTGTAATGAACATACGGGGAAAATGGTAGAAAACAGAAAAATTGAGAAAAACAGGTGAAAAAATTTGAACTGAGCATGCTGTGAACATTTGTAGAACATGGAGTGAACACAGAAAACATGGAAAAATGTGAAGAACACAGCTGAATATAGAGAAAATATGCAAATACAGTATGATTATTGAAGGTTTGGATACGTTGGGGATGAGAAGGTAAGGGAGGGAAAGGATACGGTGAGATTTTGACCGTGTGATTATTGCTTACTTGGGTAAACAAAAAGGTATTGAAGGTAAGGTGTTATATGACAGTGTGAATATTACAGACCTGAGTACACCAAGGGTATTAAAGGAACGATGTTTACTTTGAAAGACTGGAGAGAGGCTTGATCTGAAATAATTTGACGAACATTGAACTAAGTGAAGAACATGAGTTGGAAATTGATAATTTCAGTTTGATTTATTTGCAGGGGGTCTGAAAATGTAGTTGGGTGTTTAAATCTCTGGGGATTTGGACTGATAGTAATGAATTTACAGGAGTGAACTTGGACAGAGGACAAGAACTAGAGTTTTATAATTGTTTACATCATATTTACTATGTCTGAAATACAGAGGGTAAAAATTTCAGGGAAATTGATGGGTTATTTACAAAGATACGAGAGAGAACTAAGGTGGGGACGAGAGCTGGAGCTCGTTAACTGTTTTTGATCTTATTTACTACGTCTGAAATATGACTGTTTAAAATTTCAGGGGGATTGGACTGTTAGTAGCGAAAATGCGGTCTCTGTCAAATTTGGGTCTTCAATTGGACTTTGATTAATTTCGATCAAGAACTGGACTCTGTTAATTTTCCGGGTAAAACTTGACTTTGATTATTTCAGGCATAAACTGGACTCTGAATATTTTGGGCACAAAGTGAACTCTGATGAATTTTCGGTATAAAACTTGACTCTAATGAAAATTGATCTGAAAATGGACTCTGGCGAAATTTGCTCACAAAGCAGACTCTAAATAATTTAGGTCAACAACTAGACTCTGAAGAATTTTGATCTTTACAGGTGAAACAGCCGTAAATTGTTATAAAACACGATATTTTCTAAAAAATTTCTTTAAGATTTTTTCCTACTTATTTTCATCATAAGAACTTTTTAACAAACTTCTAAAATCTCGGAAATTATTTTTCTCATAAGAATTCCTTACTTCCAAATCTGTGACTGACCAAATTTACCTGAAAACCCTGACATGCTACACACGATATTTGAATTTCTCCCATAAGATTCTTTTAACAAACTTTAAACAAACTTTTAACAAACTTTTCTTTTAACTAAGGCTTTTAACAAACTTGTATGAACTTATTTTCATTATAAAGAACTTTTTAACAAACTTCTAAAATCTCAGAAATTACTCGCTCATAAGAAATCCTTAATCCCAAATCTGTGACTCCCTAAATTTGCCTGAAAACCCCGACAGTCTACACACGATATTTCTAAATTTACCTGAAAACCTTGACTCCCAGACACGATATTTCCGATGTTGAAAACAGGCAAAATATGTCCGTAGATTTTACATGGAAATGCTGTGACACAAACACGATATTTTCTAAAATTTTTCTTCAAGATTTTTCCTACTTATTTTCATCATAAGAACTTTTAACAAACTTCTAAAATCTCGGAAATTATTTTTCTCATAAGAATTCCTTACTTCCAAATTTGTGACTAGCCAAATTCACCTGAAACCCCCGACGGTCTACACGTGATATTTCCCCCCCAAAAAAATATCACCTGTGGATCGTCATCCACACTACTGTCGGGAACAACATGGTCGGGAACAACATGGTCGGGAACAACGTGGTCGGGAACAACATGGTCGGGAACAACATGGTCGGGAACAACATGGTCGGGAACAACGTGGTCGGGAACAACGTGGTCGGGAACAACGTGGTCGGGAACAACGTGGTCGGGAACAACATGGTCGGGAACATGGTCGGGAACAACGTGGTCGGGAACATGGTCGGGAACAACGTGGTCGGGAACAACGTGATCGGGTAACAGGAACAGAAATGTAACCATTGAACAGTCGAATGGGCATCCTAGGGACCAAAAGGGATATCAACCCCACAATGGGCACTTGACGTGATATCTGTCTAGACGGGGCTAACCAGACATGTCGATTGGTTCAGGTGGTCCGCGCTGATCCTCCCTCCCTCCCCATCCCCTACTGTCCCTCCAACAAAGAAGTGTATGAAGTGGTTGTTGCTCCCTAGGGTCTACAACCACTGGGTAGGCTGAAGTCCCAGATGAAGGAACATAAGGCAATCTACGGGCTTCTGTACACAGCAAACGTACGGAGTGGATTTAGCTTTTGCCCTGCCACAGCAAGTGGGAGAGGGGCGCTCAAGCCATTCACTCCTACCTGCGGCCGGAGCAGAAGAGCCCCCTCACCACGACAAGGCACCGCCCACCCAGCGAGTGGAAATAGGTAAATTTCAAAACATCTCTGTCCTGATCACAAAAGCAGACTTTGTATGTAATAATAGCCATTTCTATACATTGGGGGCATAAGCAATTAGTTTATAACACATACTACCCACGAAAATTAAACTGTTACACAGTGGGGAATTATTCTACAATCATCAGAATCTTTTCTGTGGTTTTATTATTGTCTTCTTGGAGAATTTTAGGCCTTCTTATGATTGCTTACCAACTTAGTTACCAACTCTTCTGAGTCTTTGGAGATTTCAGCGTATAAATATTTTCAGCTAGAGCATTAGGTTTGTTACACTAAAGTTCTCCTACCTCAATATTTACTTTTGGCCCTCAGGACAAGTACCTTTGAGACGCCTTCACTGTGAGCCTCGTCGAGGTTGACTCCCCCTCCCAGGTAGTGATGGAACATCTTCCTGGTTACCTCGACTGTGTCTTCCTGGGCCACAGACGCTTCCATCTGGAGACTGATAGGGCCATTGATGCTGAAGTTGGCCTCTAAAGAGTCCTTCAGGTTCTTCGTAGCATAGAGGGCTGATGGATGACAGGACATTAGTTCAGCATAACAAAAATTAAGTTGATGAAGATCTTCAACAGAAATATCATCACATTTTATCAGATAACAGGAAACTCCTCAGAAAAAGGCTTTAACGTATTGCATGAAGAACACTAATAAAAAGTCAACGAAAATATTGAAGATATATATCGTTTATCTATAAGCATTCCCATGCACTCTGCACTAGGCCCAGACTCGTGGAATTCTATATTCATCAAGACGTGCAAAACACCACTATCACAGGCCCTAAACATCTTTTGGAGACGGAGCCTAGATGCTGGCGTCATCCCTGACATACTTAAAATCACCACTTTATCATATCGCAAAGTAAAGTGGAGATCGCACCACTTTTCAAAGAAGGTAGAAGAGTAGATGCACAAAATTATAGACCAATGGCTCTAACCTCACACATCATAAGAATGACCTTAGGTGCCATGGAAGACACGCAAAACGCAAATGTAATATACACAGACTTTGCAAAATCTTTAGACAAATGTGACCTTGGTGTAATTGTGCACAAAATGCGTGCTAAAATAATCACTGGCAAAGTATGGAGAAGGACCTTCAACTTCATAACAAACAGAACGCAGAGTGTAATAGTCAGAACAGTAAAATACGTATCATCTAATGTGAAAAGCTCAGTCCCCCCAAGGTATCGTACTCGCTCCGGTAGTTTTTCTCATCCTAATATTAGCCATAGAGAAGGATACAAACTACAGCGTTGTATCATTTGCGGATAACTCTAGGATTTTCATGCGAATGACACACGACAAACCTCAAATTGGATGTAAATCGTGTCTTTCAGTGAGCCACAGAGAATAAACTGATGTTTAATGAAAATGGGTTCTAGCTCCTGTAATGTGGAAAAAAACGAAAATGTAAAAACGGAACTATATATTAAACGGAATCAGATCACAATATAGAACGAAAAGGTAATGTATATGATCTAGGAGTAATCATGCTAGAAGACCTTACTTTTACAGAACACCATAAAGTAGGTGTCACGACTGCAAGAAAATGACAGGTTGGATACCAAGGACCTTCCAAACAAGGAACGCCATATCAATGATGATACGTTTCAAGACACTAGTGCTCTCAACGGTGGAATATTTTTGAACTCTAACAGCCCCATTCAGAGCCGGAGAAAATGCAGATTTAATTGTACATTATAATTATAATTATTATTGAGAAAATCCACAGGAGTCGTGATGAGGACTCGAACCTATTCACTGGATGGTCTAAGATGCACGTTCTAGTCGACTATGCCACGACATGGAAAAGAATTGCAACCTGGCAACCTGTCCTCTTAAAAATTACGTCGCTTTTGGCCGTTGTTGTTGTTGTTGTTAAAGATTTAGCTACTCAAGACGAAGTGTCCATGTAGCACGGGCTATGGTGAGCCCGTAAACGCTTTTGGCCGTTTGCCCATATGGCCAATAATGGACGTAATTTCAAAATAAAAAAATTGAAAATAAATTTTGGATATTTTTCCCAAAAACAGTAAGTTAAGGGTTCTCTGATAGGTTAGGTGGGCAGGAAATTCTTCTTAAGTTTCAAAACGTCATGAAATATGTTATTTGAAACATATTTGTTATTTCCTCTCCTAACCTTCCCGAGTAAGCCAGAGGACGCAAACAGAAAACGGGAAAGTACATCACTTTAGTGCGCCGATTTCATTTAAAATTACGTCCATTTTTGGCAATAGCGCGCATACGAGCGAAAAGCGACGTTATTTTTAAGAGGACGGGTTGAATCCTCGAGGATTCCCGAGGATATCACTGAAGCCGAACCAGGGTTTCCACACAATTCCCCCCATGCACTCTGGCTCTGTCATAAAGTAATTCTACTTACGGGCTCCTCATTCAATACACAGAAAAATACACAGAAAAATAACATTATCATGATATATCAATGAGAAAATCTACAGGAGCCGCGAAGAGGATTCTAACCTATGCACTGTGTTCCCAGATGCACGCTCTAGTCGACTATGCAACGACATGGAAAAAAGTTTTAAGAGCGTTCATCAACACCCAGCGCATAGGTTCGAATCCTCATCACAGCTTCAGTTGATTTTCTCATTGATATATCATAATAATGGGAGTTCTCTGTATTATTATTATAATTATTATTATTATTATTATTATGTAGATCTGTAAATTATTATATTCTTATGCACTTTTGTTCCTTAGTGACTATAATTTAAGAATACAAAAAATACCGACCATGAGCCAAAAAGGCCCCTTCATCACGCGTCACTCCAGACATGATGTCCACCATTTTGTATTGTCCTTCAAGGATCATCTTGGTTGGATCTTCTGGAATGAAATCGCCATCAACCCGAGGACCGAAGACAACGGGCAAGATGAACCATTGCTGTAAGAGAGGGCAGGATGTGTTATTGTAATTGGACAGGGCATGATGTACTATTCAGTAGTAGGGGCTTTGCAATGAAAAACACCAACACAAAATAAGCAAAGCTAAATCACTTGAGATGAACCTTAAAATCAAAATATTATTAGTCATAGCAGTAACTCACTAAGTAGTCTTGGAACGAGGCCGCCAGCTTTCGGGCGTCGACCTCCTGGAGACAGTGCAGGAGGACCTGGCTGTCCTGGTCGGCAGGGCACCCCAGGGTCTGTGCTAAGTCCTTAGTCGCCTCCTGGTTCTTGAACCCTCTGGCCCACGGCGACAGAGCTGACCCGGACTGCATGATGGCCCGGGAGAACAGCCCTGGTAGTTGGAGAAGTCAGAGGAGATCTGTCTTGAAGCATGAGGTCAAGGGACTGACTGTATTGAGGCAGATCAGATATACATTTGTCTGTCTTAGTAAAAAACAAACCAAATAGGTAAGTCTCGAGCTATGAGGTAAGTCAGTTCTAAGATAGATGTCGTAGTCAATCCTTAGGAAGAAGTGGTCAGTAAAACCTAATATAATTCAGATTTGGGCTTACACTAAAATGTTTTCACATACAAAATACTATGCTATCGTGGTACCAATGCTTCACTTAGCCGTTCACATTATGACTTCTACAAGACGACTTCTCATCCCTTATTGTCACTTGTAGAACTGAATAGTCAACACTCTTCCCAACACTCATTGCGTTCTTGCTCCGGGATTCCAATGTGAGGATCCAATCCTACCTTTCTTTCGATCTGTTGTCTTCCTCTTTCACTACTACACTCCTGGCCACAGTTTCTCTACTTGCCTGTATCATTCCTTTTCCCCCGACCTATCCCAAATCCTTATCCTGACCCCTTTCCCAGTGCTATATAGTCGTCATGGCTTGGCGCTTTCTCCCGATAACTCCAACTCCTCTCACTCTACCCTTTCTCACCTTTAGATTTCGGTGAGAGTATCTGGTAGTGGACGGAGGCACTACCGGCACTCTCACCGAAGATGGTGACCTTGGTCTTGTCTCCGCCAAAGTTATGGATGTTCCTCTGCACCCAGTGGAGCGCCATCGTCTGGTCCTTCAACCCGTAATTACCGGGGATTACAGAATCTTCCGTCGACAGGAAACCTTGAAGGAAAGAAGCAAATGCAAGTCCTTAGAGTCATGAGCAGGTGTAGCAGGGCTGAGAGAGTACATGTAACAAACACGGTTGAATACACAATGTGAACATTATGGAAACCACTGAAAGAGACGTTTTACCGTGTACTCACCTAAGACCCCAAGTCTGTACTGGAGGACGACCAGCACCACGTCATGGTTGAGGAGGACGTAAGGAAGATACTCGAGGGATCCTCCAGCAAACCACCCTCCTCCGTGGATCCACACCATCACCGGAAGGTCGGACTTGGGCCCCTTGTCCTGCACGATGTAATAACTAAAATGAGTGGCACACGAGAACACTTGGGCATCATTGAGTGGGATAACGCTCATATAATAACCTTAAAGTGAATGATATAATTAACTCATGAAGCGAAATACGAGTCATTACTAATGAAATGGTTATTAATGGGAAAATAGTCCCACATCACCCATAAATCGGTAATGAAATAAAAATAAATTGCTGCTTGTTGTGTTAATTCCATTATAAATAAACAGATTAGTCATAAAAGAAACTGAAAATGATGGCGTTACTCAAGAAAAGGAGGTTAATTTCCCCCGTGTCGCTATCATCTTGTTTCAAAATCTATTTAGCTAATTTATTATTTTTTGTTTTAATTTTTTCCCGAGGGGCGAGTTTATTGGGCAGCGCCACTCATCCTGTGAATAATGTTAAACCAAAATCATCAGTCTCAAGACTAAAACCAAAATAAAATGAATCTACTAAATTAATTATATAGTCAATAAAGATTTGACCTCAAACCCATTCCTTCTTCCGAGTCTCAATGAAAACGAGTTGATATGACGCCGAGGCGGGAGGAGGGTAGCCATGGTTGGTGTTGGGGATGCCTGAGCTGCGACAGAGCGTGCCTCCCACAATGCAGAAAATGACTCCATCAAGTCCCAGAACGCAGCGTGACTGACATTAGTCACTATTTGTTGCCAAGATTTGACAGAACCAAGGAAAATACAGAGCTTGGTTTTTTCTAATAGTACATATTTTTTGGCCAATAATATGTATCAAGGATTAAATCATTACGATGCAGGAAAACACCACCCGAAAGGTTTTATTAATTATTAATTACCTAAATTTTTTGTGTAACACGTAAGCTTTACACGTGATCGTCATTTTTTATGGCGTAACATGTTGGGAGGTAAACTGTGACTGCATGAAACATCAGTTGAGTTAGTACAGCCCAGGACCACGTGGACGCCATTAATACCTGTCCTGTACAGAGTACACGTGTCCGAGAAATCCGATGTTGGATGACCAACCAACAATATCGAATCAGCTGAGATTGTTTTAAATTATAACTAACACATTTGTAGCAGTACTAATAACTATTTAATTACAGTTTAGTACGGAAATTTATATAAATTGTTTCATTACGGTGTGATAAACTGAAGTATGAATCCCCTCAAAATGTAAGAAGGGAAGTTTACTGGTGATAATAAATTATAAAAATACAGTCCACTCACAAGTAATAAATTAGTAATAAATACAATTAAATACATTCCCTTGAATACATAATCAAATCAATCACCGGTAGATTCCCCCACAAATGATAATGACAGGAACTCATAATACAAAATAATGGTAACCATAATGATACAGGTAAACTGAAGATGGATAAATTAATATCAATGTGAGGTGGAACATTGATATTTATGAGAAAATCTGTAGGAGCCGTAATGAAGGCTCGAACCTATGCAGTGGGTGTTCCTACGCACACGTCCTAGTCAACTCCAGTAGAATTCCAGGTTGCAATCCTTTTTACCATGTCGTGGCCTAGTTGACTAAGATGTGTGCCTGGGAACACCCAGCACATAGGTTCGAACCCTCATCACGGCTCCTACGGATTTTCTCATTGACACATCACGTTAGTGTGATTACTCTCTGTGTATTGACCTTTACCTGGTTAAATGATGAAACGTTTTACAAGGATTGCTCTACCGAGACTTATTCCTCAACACATTCTTATATCCTCATATATTGAAGCTTTCACAAGTATCTCCAGGCTGGATGTAACTTGCACCAAGGAATTCGTGCTTACACAAAGGCTTAAATATGTACCATATATTCAGTATAAGGATGACACAAGATATGTACAAACAACCACAGCTCTTGTTTATTCTATAAGTAAGCATCGGCCTACGGTGCTTACATATAAAAATAAATAACCAGAGACTCCTGCCAAGAACTGCTAAGGATTATATTGCGTGTTATATGTACCCACAGTTTTCACACCTTCCCCCCCCCCCTCCCCCACCTTCACAAACCTCTAAAGTTAAACAAAATATATGTTTCAGTTCCTAGTCTAACACTTAAAAAATTATAATCGAGGAACACTTATTATTATAAACTCCAATCTTAATCAAATATTTAATAAATGTTTCTGATTAGCAACAACGGATTATAATCCACAAAATAATATTACTAAAGAGCAAATATTAATTAAATTCTAAGTTGCACTTAGTTTTAATAAATTACAAAAAATTGGTCTTGTAAATCAAAATTTAATTATTTATTTTTTAAAACTTTAAATGAAAATTTTAACATTCTTACTTTTTATCTTCCCGATCAAGAGGATTACCATTATCTACTCACACCCTCATTATTTGTATTTCCTCAGGATTCTTTAGTCATTCCTTTTGATTTTCATATTTCCTATTCCTGATTTTTTAAGACGGAATATTCGTTTGATTGACTTATTTATAGCTTCGCTTGCTTCAAACAAAATTGTTGGTTTCATTTAATACTATATTAATTTTAACATTTAATTAAAGTTTTTTTTCTCTACATTATACCATTATACTCTAAATAATGAAAACTCCTCCCCAAGAATTATTCCTATTATTTGTGATGTAAACTATAGATGTACTATCCATGTCAATAGAGTTTCTTTTTTCTTATTTGCCATACTGGATGAGGGTTACAGATTATACACTAATGTTCTGACTCTCTAATTAAAAACAGTATTACTATATATATATATATATATATATATATATATATATATATATATATATATATATATATATTTATATATATATATATATATATATATATATATATATATATATATATATATATATATATATATATATATATAATATTTATTATAAGGGTGAGAACTAACCATGGGAGTGAAGACTAACCACGGCGGGGAAGACTATCCACGGGAGTGAAGACTAACCACGGCGGGGAAGACTATCCACGGGAGTGAAGACTAACCACGGCGGGGAAGACTATCCACGGGAGTGAAGACTAACCACGGCGGGGAAGACTATCCACGGGAGTGAAGACTAACCACGGCGGGGAAGACTATCCACGGGAGTGAAGACTATCCACGGCGGGGAAGACTATCCACGGGGGTGAAGACTAACCACGGCGGGGAAGACTATCCACGGGGGTGAAGACTAACCACGGCGGGGAAGACTAACCACGGCGGGGAAGACTATCCACGGCGGGGAAGACTATCCACGGGAGTGAAGACTAACCACGGCGGGGAAGACTAACCACGGGAGTGAAGACTAACCACGGCGGGGAAGACTATCCACGGGAGTGAAGACTAACCACGGCGGGGAAGACTATCCACGGGAGTGAAGACTAACCACGGCGGGGAAGACTAACCACGGCGGGGAAGACTATCCACGGGAGTGAGGACTAACCACGGCGGGGAAGACTAACCACGGCGGGGAAGACTATCCACGGCGGGGAAGACAATCCACGGGAGTGAAGACTAACCACGGCGGGGAAGACTATCCACGGCGGGGAAGACTATCCACGGCGGGGAAGACTATCCACGGCGGGGAAGACTATCCACGGGAGTGAAGACTAACCACGGCGGGGAAGACTATCCACGGCGGGGAAGACTATCCACGGGAGTGAAGACTAACCACGGCGGGGAAGACTATCCACGGCGGGGAAGACTATCCACGGGAGTGAAGACTAACCACGGCGGGGAAGACTATCCACGGGGGTGAAGACTAACCACGGCGGGGAAGACTATCCACGGGGGTGAAGACTAACCACGGCGGGGAAGACTAACCACGGGAGTGAAGACTAACCACGGCGGGGAAGACTATCCACGGCGGGGAAGACTATCCACGGCGGGGAAGACTATCCACGGGAGTGAAGACTAACCACGGCGGGGAAGACTAACCACGGCGGGGAAGACTAACCACGGGAGTGAAGACTAACCACGGCGGGGAAGACTATCCACGGGGGTGAAGACTAACCACGGCGGGGAAGACTATCCACGGGGGTGAAGACTAACCACGGCGGGGAAGACTATCCACGGGAGTGAAGACTAACCACGGCGGGGAAGACTATCCACGGCGGGGAAGACTATCCACGGGAGTGAAGACTAACCACGGCGGGGAAGACTATCCACGGGGGTGAAGACTAACCACGGCGGGGAAGACTAACCACGGGAGTGAAGACTAACCACGGCGGGGAAGACTATCCACGGCGGGGAAGACTATCCACGGGAGTGAAGACTAACCACGGCGGGGAAGACTATCCACGGGGGTGAAGACTAACCACGGCGGGGAAGACTATCCACGGCGGGGAAGACTAACCACGGCGGGGAAGACTATCCACGGGGGTGAAGACTAACCACGGCGGGGAAGACTATCCACGGCGGGGAAGACTATCCACGGGAGTGAAGACTAACCACGGCGGGGAAGACTATCCACGGCGGGGAAGACTAACCACGGCGGGGAAGACTATCCACGGGGGTGAAGACTAACCACGGCGGGGAAGACTATCCACGGGAGTGAAGACTAACCACGGCGGGGAAGACTATCCACGGCGGGGAAGACTATCCACGGCGGGGAAGACTATCCACGGGAGTGAAGACTAACCACGGCGGGGAAGACTATCCACGGGAGTGAAGACTATCCACGGCGGGGAAGACTAACCACGGCGGGGAAGACTATCCACGGGGGTGAAGACTAACCACGGCGGGGAAGACTAACCACGGGAGTGAAGACTAACCACGGCGGGGAAGACTATCCACGGCGGGGAAGACTATCCACGGCGGGGAAGACTATCCACGGGAGTGAAGACTAACCACGGCGGGGAAGACTAACCACGGCGGGGAAGACTAACCACGGGAGTGAAGACTAACCACGGCGGGGAAGACTATCCACGGGGGTGAAGACTAACCACGGCGGGGAAGACTATCCACGGGGGTGAAGACTAACCACGGCGGGGAAGACTATCCACGGGAGTGAAGACTAACCACGGCGGGGAAGACTATCCACGGCGGGGAAGACTATCCACGGGAGTGAAGACTAACCACGGCGGGGAAGACTATCCACGGGGGTGAAGACTAACCACGGCGGGGAAGACTAACCACGGGAGTGAAGACTAACCACGGCGGGGAAGACTATCCACGGCGGGGAAGACTATCCACGGGAGTGAAGACTAACCACGGCGGGGAAGACTATCCACGGGGGTGAAGACTAACCACGGCGGGGAAGACTATCCACGGCGGGGAAGACTAACCACGGCGGGGAAGACTATCCACGGGGGTGAAGACTAACCACGGCGGGGAAGACTATCCACGGCGGGGAAGACTATCCACGGGAGTGAAGACTAACCACGGCGGGGAAGACTATCCACGGCGGGGAAGACTAACCACGGCGGGGAAGACTATCCACGGGGGTGAAGACTAACCACGGCGGGGAAGACTATCCACGGGAGTGAAGACTAACCACGGCGGGGAAGACTATCCACGGCGGGGAAGACTATCCACGGCGGGGAAGACTATCCACGGGAGTGAAGACTAACCACGGCGGGGAAGACTATCCACGGGAGTGAAGACTATCCACGGCGGGGAAGACTAACCACGGCGGGGAAGACTATCCACGGGGGTGAAGACTAACCACGGCGGGGAAGACTATCCACGGGGGTGAAGACTAACCACGGCGGGGAAGACTATCCACGGCGGGGAAGACTATCCACGGGAGTGAAGATTATCCACGGCGGGGAAGACTATCCACGGGAGTGAAGACTAACCACGGCGGGGAAGACTATCCACGGCGGGGAAGACTATCCACGGGAGTGAAGACTATCCACGGCGGGGAAGACTATCCACGGGAGTGAAGACTAACCACGGCGGGGAAGACTATCCACGGGAGTGAAGACTATCCACGGCGGGGAAGACTATCCACGGGAGTGAAGACTAACCACGGCGGGGAAGACTATCCACGGCGGGGAAGACTATCCACGGGAGTGAAGACTATCCACGGCGGGGAAGACTATCCACGGGAGTGAAGACTAACCACGGCGGGGAAGACTATCCACGGGGGTGAAGACTATCCACGGCGGGGAAGACTATCCACGGCGGGGAAGACTATCCACGGGAGTGAAGACTATCCACGGCGGGGAAGACTATCCACGGGAGTGAAGACTAACCACGGCGGGGAAGACTATCCACGGGAGTGAAGACTATCCACGGCGGGGAAGACTAACCACGGGAGTGAAGACTAACCACGGCGGGGAAGACTATCCACGGGGGTGAAGACTATCCACGGCGGGGAAGACTATCCACGGCGGGGAAGACTATCCACGGGAGTGAAGACTATCCACGGCGGGGAAGACTATCCACGGGAGTGAAGACTATCCACGGCGGGGAAGACTAACCACGGGAGTGAAGACTAACCACGGCGGGGAAGACTATCCACGGGGGTGAAGACTATCCACGGCGGGGAAGACTATCCACGGCGGGGAAGACTATCCACGGGAGTGAAGACTATCCACGGCGGGGAAGACTATCCACGGGAGTGAAGACTATCCACGGCGGGGAAGACTAACCACGGGAGTGAAGACTAACCACGGCGGGGAAGACTATCCACGGGGGTGAAGACTATCCACGGCGGGGAAGACTATCCACGGCGGGGAAGACTATCCACGGGAGTGAAGACTAACCACGGCGGGGAAGACTATCCACGGCGGGGAAGACTATCCACGGGAGTGAAGACTATCCACGGCGGGGAAGACTATCCACGGGAGTGAAGACTATCCACGGCGGGGAAGACTATCCACGGCGGGGAAGACTAACCACGGGAGTGAAGACTATCCACGGCGGGGAAGACTATCCACGGGAGTGAAGACTATCCACGGCGGGGAAGACTATCCACGGGAGTGAAGACTAACCACGGCGGGGAAGACTATCCACGGGAGTGAAGACTAACCACGGCGGGGAAGACTATCCACGGGAGTGAAGACTAACCACGGCGGGGAAGACTATCCACGGGGGTGAAGACTATCCACGGCGGGGAAGACTAACCACGGGAGTGAAGACTAACCACGGCGGGGAAGACTAACCACGGCGGGGAAGACTATCCACGGCGGGGAAGACTATCCACGGGAGTGAAGACTATCCACGGCGGGGAAGACTATCCACGGCGGGGAAGACTATCCACGGGAGTGAAGACTAACCACGGGGGTGAAGACTAACCACGGCGGGGAAGACTAACCACGGCGGGGAAGACTAACCACGGGAGTGAAGACTAACCACGGGGGTGAAGACTAACCACGGCGGGGAAGACTATCCACGGCGGGGAAGACTATCCACGGCGGGGAAGACTATCCACGGGGGTGAAGACTATCCACGGCGGGGAAGACTAACCACGGCGGGGAAGACTATCCACGGCGGGGAAGACTATCCACGGGAGTGAAGACTATCCACGGGAGTGAAGACTATCCACGGCGGGGAAGACTATCCACGGGAGTGAAGACTATCCACGGGATTGAAGACTATCCACGGCGGGGAAGACTAACCACGGTGGGGAAGACTATCCACGGGGGTGAAGACTAACCACGGCGGGGAAGACTAACCACGGGAGTGAAGACTAACCACGGCGGGGAAGACTATCCACGGCGGGGAAGACTATCCACGGCGGGGAAGACTATCCACGGCGGGGAAGACTATCCACGGGGGTGAAGACTATCCACGAGGATGTAGACTAACCACGGGGGTGAAGACTAACCACGGCGGGGAAGACTATCCACGGGAGTGAAGACTAACCACGGCGGGGAAGACTAACCACGGGGGTGAAGACTAACCACGGGGGTGAAGACTAACCACGGTGGGGAAGACTAACCACGGGGAAGAAGACTAACCACGGGGGTGAAGACTAACCACGGGGGTGAAGACTATCCACGGGGGTGAAGACTAACCATGGGAGTGAAGACTATCCACGGGGGTGAAGACTATCCACGGGGGTGAAGACTAACCATGGGAGTGACGACTAACCACGGGGGTGAAGACTAACCATGGGAGTGACGACTAACCACGGGGATGAAGACTAACCACGGGGGTGAAGACTAACCACGGGGGTGAAGACTAACCACGGGAGAGAAGACTAACCACGGGGGTGAAGACTAACCACGGGGGTGAAGACTAACCACGGGAGTGAAGACTAACCACGGGGGTGAAGACTAACCACGGGGGTGAAGACTAACCACGGGAGTAAAGACTAACCACGGGAGTAAAGACTAACCACGGGGGTGAAGACTAACCACGGGAGTGAAGACTAACCACGGGAGTGAAGACTATCCACGGGAGTGAAGACTATCCACGGGAGTAAAGACTAACCACGGGAGTAAAGACTAACCACGGGAGTGAAGACTATCCACGGGAGTAAAGACTAACCACGGGGGTGAAGACTAACAACGGGAGTAAAGACTAACCACGGGGGTGAAGACTAACCACGGGAGTAAAGACTAACCACGGGAGTAAAGACTAACCACATTAGTGAAGACTAACCTCGGTGGTGAAGATTAACCGTAGAAGTGAAGACTAATCACGGGAGTGTAGACTAACTATGGTAGTGCAGACTTCCCAGAGAAATGTAGACTTCCCAGAGTAGTGTAAACTAACTAGAGAGTAGTAGACTAACCACGGGGGTGAAAACTAACCACGGGAGTGTAGACTTACTTGAGTAGTGTAAACTAACCAGAGAGGTGTAGACTAACCACTGGGGTAAAGACTAAACCTTGCATTTCATACTAACCATGGTAGTGTAGACTACCCAGAGTAGTGTAGACTACCCAGAGTAGTGTAGACTACCCAGAGTAGTGTATACTAGCCAGAGTAGTGTGGACTAACTAGAGAGTTGTGAACTAACCGCGGGTCTGAAGACGTTGAGGTAGAGGCAGTCCTCGGAGCCATGTATCTGCTCTGGTGTAAGACGTTCTCCAAGAGAGGCTGTGCCAAAGGGCACCTGGAGGCACGGCTCGGGCATGTGGGTCCCGTCCCTCACCCCGTCCCACGCCTCGGGCGCCACCGGGTCCTGCAGAGCAAAGGAAATCCATTCAAATATATGCGGTTCAATTCTGGAAGATTAAAGAATTATCGTCTTATTTGAGAGGAAGTTTCTTAGGTTTGGATTCTGTAGGTTAGAGGAAGCTAAACAAATAACATATGGTCAATAATGTATTAATATGGGTTGACGAATTGATTGGATTCAATGTTGCTTGATTGAGGGTGTTAAGTTTGTCAACATATCCACTACACATCGTGAAACTTTGTCAGTCTTCATACTGGTATATATGTCGTAGTCTCGCCTATAATGAACGTACCATATATACACTCTCACATGGTTGTACTCACCTAATTGTACTCACTTAGTTATACACTTATAGTTGTATTTGCAGGTGATGAGCCATGACTCTTGTGTCCCGCCTCTCAGCTCTTAAACAACTGGAATACTGGTTCCGGTGCCTATATATTAGACCGTATCAACACATAAAATAGTGTATGAAGTCTTCCGCCAACACTTCAGTTCTCAGCCCATTACACTTGTACACTACTCTGACACTGAACAACAAAGTTTCAAATGTCTCTATTGGTCATTAGGGTACAGTACTTTGTATCAACTTATGCCCAATTGTTCGTGTATTACCCCTGCTAAATAGTATCTCTGACTGCTTTGTCAATTCGCCTGAGTATTTTGTATGGGCTAATCATATCTCCCAAATTTCCTCTCCCTCCCAGTGACGTGAGGTTTAACATCTGTGATCTTTCCTTGCAGCACATATATCTCAGCTTTGAGACTAACTTGGTGACATACCTTCGAAATTTCTCCAGCTTCATTCTGTGCTTAACGATATAAGGACTCCTGGCTGGTGTCGCATATTCCAGAACTGGTCTGACATAAGTAATAAAGAAGATTGTTAAAAACTTTTTGTTCAGATTCCTAAAGACAGTTGTTATATTATTCAACTCTGTGTGCATCTGATAAAATTCTTTTGATGTGGGCTTCTGGTGACAGGTTGATGAAGGCTTCTAGTGACAAATTGATGTGGGCTTCTGGTGACAGGTTGATGAAGGCTTCTAGTGACAAATTGATGTGGGCTTCAGGTGGCAGGTTGACGTGGGCTTCTGGTGTCAGGTTAATGTGGGGCTTCTAGTGGGTGATTGATGTGGGTTTCTGGTGTAAGTTTCATGTGGGCGTTGGTAGCAGAATGACATGGGCTTCTAGTGTCAGGTTGATGTGGGCTTCTGGTGTCAGGTTGGTGTGGGCTTCGAGTGGCATGTTGAGATTGGCTTCTGGTGTCAAGTTAATGAGTAGAAACTATGAAGATCGCATAGCATAGCGTAGCATGTTCGCAAAGACAAATCTAAAAAGTTTTTTCCGTTATATCGAACAAAGGTTAGGGGTAAGGATAGATCCATTATAAACTGAGACAGGTCAGATAACTGATAAAGAGGAAAAGATGAGTAGTATTTTTAATAAATATTTTATCTCTGTATTTACTAAAGAAGAACTGAACAATATGCCTTCACCTGAACAAGTCTATGTAGGTGGGGACAGGTTGACTAGTTTAGCAGTTACCATGGTGGATATTATTAAACAAATAGTGAAACTCAAGCCAAACAAATCCCCAGGGCCGGACGAAGTCTTTGCCAGGGATGCTAAAGGAATGCAAAGAAGAGCTTTGCGAGCCATTGTCCACCATATGTAATAAAGAATTAGAGTCAGGCAGAGTGCCAGACCCGTGGAAGATTGTTAATGTGGTACCAATTTTCAAGAAAGGAGACAGATCAATTGCATCAAACTATCGGCCAATTAACTTAACATTTATTGTGGGAAAATTGTTAGAATCGTTAATAGAGTCGCTATTTGTCTTCATCTTGAAAAACATAGATTAATAAATGATGCAAAACATGGTTTTACTAACGACCGTTCATGTTTAACAAATTTGAAATCATTCTATTCCGGCATAGTTGAGGCAGTTGATAATCGAAATGTTTGGGGCATTTTGTTCCTTGATTTTAGCAAAGTTTTTGATACAGTTCCACATGAACGATTCAATAAAAAAAATAGAGGGTCACGGTATTGGAGGTTGCTTGCGTCAAACTGTCGACTAAATAGCTTATCGTCTAATGTGGGAAAGTTACTTGAATCGATAACTGCAAATACCATGCGTCATCATCTTGAAAACATATATATAAATATTAATGTAAATGTTCATTTGTTCAAAATCGCTAATCTCCGAAAGTTCTCCGCCGATTGCTTTGAATTTTTCACACAACGTTCCATTCGCATTCGAGCGGGATTTTATATCGATGTCACGTCTGTGACGGGAAAAAACATATTTTTTTTTTAAACTCTGTCTGTTATGTGTTTTTCATGTGAGGCAAATCTTCGAAACCTCTTTACCAATTGCTCTGAAATTTTAACACAACGTTGCATTCGATTCGGCACGTGTTTTTATATACTTACTATATAGATGCCACACCTGTGACAGGTAAAAACATGTTTTTCTGGAAAAACATTGCCATCTGTTGGACGTAAGAGCAACATACTCTGTAATCACAGAAAGTTCTACAACGACTGCTTTAAAATTTTGACACAACAATGCATTCAAATAGGTACATGTTTTTTATACGTACTATATAGATGAAACACCCGTGACAGGTAAAAACATGCTTTTTTTGAAAAAACTGCGCCATCTGTTGCACGTAATTGCTACACATGCTATACTAAATATGTTACAATTCCATTTCAGTTTTTCTGATAGCATTGATAAATTGAATTTTTATAGATTTAGATTTATTTTCATTTTGATTTAATTATTTTGTGTGACATTACGCTGGAATTGAGCAGTGTAGTTTACCATACCGTTCATTTTGTAAGTACAGATGCCGCACCTCTGACAGGTAAAACATTCATTTTTTTTAAGAAACAGCCCCATCTGTTGCACATAAGAGCAACACATGCTACACTAAATATGTTACGATTCCATTTCAATGATTCTGAATGTATTGACAAATTGAATTTCCATAGATTTCGATATATTTTCATTTTGATTTAATTATTTTGTGTGACATTGCATTGGAATTGAGCTGTGTTGTTTACCACACCGCTAATTTCAGGAGTACTAGTATAGATGCCACACCTGTGACAAGTAAAAACATGTTTTTGTTTTTTAAACAGTGCCATCCATTGCATGTAAGAGCAACACACGCTATACTAAATATGCTACGATTCCATTTCAGTGTTTCTGATTCAATAGATAAAATTATTTTTCATAGATTTTGATTTATTTTCATTTTGATTTAATTATTTTGTCTGACATTGTGTTGGAATTGAGCTGTGTTCTTTACCATACCGTTCATATTGTGTGTAAAGTTTATTTTTTATTTTTTCATTGTTTTTCATTTCGTTCTTTTTAACAGTTTTCCTTATATTTCAGTGATGAGAACATCAGATCATTTGATGTTCCCAATTTCCTGATGGGAATATCAGATCAGTTGGGAATGCATCGAACGAGGGAGTCGGGAATGGTGGGAATGACGAGGGGATGGGAGTGGGGGATGGTGGGGAGGACGAGGGGACAGGGAAGAGGGGGAATGGTAGGGAGGAAGAGGGGGATGGGGAAGTGGAAGATGGTGGGGATGATGAGGGGATGGTGAAGTGGGGAATGGTTAGAATGACGGGGGGAGACGCTTGGGGTGGGGGGGGGATGGTGGGGAGGACAATGGGACCGGGGAATGGTGGGGATGACGAGGGAACCGGGGAGTGGGAAATGGTTGGGAGGACGAGAGGACGGGGGAGTGAGGAATGGCTGGGAGGACGAGAGGGATGGGGGAGGGAGGGGGGAATTGTGGGGAGGACTGGGAGACTGGGAAAGGTTGCTGTGGCTCAGCAATGCACATGTTTTGCTGAGCCACAGCATCGCGTCGTCGGGTACAGCTAATCTATATAAATAAAAAGGTAAATGTTCGTTTGTTCAAAATTGCTAATCTCCGTAAGTTCTTCACCGATTGTTTTGAAATTTTCACACACTGTTCCATTCACATCCGGGCGTGTTTTATATACACACTATAAAGATGTCACGACTGTGACGGGGAAAAAACGTGTTTTTTTTTTTAACTCTGCTTTTCAAGTATTTTTCATGTGAGTGAAATCTTCGAAACCTCTTTACCGATTGCTTTAAAATTTTGACACAACGTTGCATTAGAATAGGTGCATGTTTTTATATACCTACTATAAACATGCGTCACAAGTGACAGGAAAAAACATGCTTTTTTGAAAAACAGCGCCACGGGAGCACACACTGCAATATCCGAACGTTCTTCACCGTTGCTTTGAAATTTTGACACAATGATCCATCCGAATAAAAGCGTGTTTTTATATACCTACTATATTGATGACACCTCTGACAGGTAAAAACATGCGTTTTTTTTAAACAGTGTTGCACGTTGCACGTAAAAGAAACACACGCTATACTAAATATGTTACGATTCCATTTCAAGGTTTCCGATTGCATAGATAAATTGAATTCATAGATTTTGATTTATTTTAAATTTTATTTAATTATTTTGTGTGACATTGCATTGGAATTGAGCTATGTTGTTCACCATACTGTTCATTTTGTGAATATAGTTTATTTTTAATTTTTTCATTTCTTTTTTTAACTGTTCTACTTATTTTTCAGTGATGGGAACATCAGATCATTTGATGCTCCCATTTTTCTTATGGGAATGCATCGGACGAGAGAGTGGGGAATGGTGGGGAGGACGATGGGACGGGAGTGGGGAATGGTGTGGAGGACGATGGGACGGGAGTGGGGAATGGTGGGGAGGACGATGGGACAGGAGTGGGGAATGGTGGGGAGGACGATGGGAGTGGGGAATGGTGGGGAGGACGATGGGACGGGAGTGGGAAATGGTGGGGAGGACGATGGGATGGGAGTGGGGAATGGTGGGGAGGACGATGGGACGGGAGTGGGGAATGGTGGGGAGGACGAGAGTGGGGGATGGTTGGGAGGACGAGCAGACAGGGGAGTGGAGGATGTTGGGGACGAGGGGACAGGGGAGTGGAGAATGGTGGGGAGGACAAGGGAACCGGGAAGTGGGGGAGGATGAGTGGACGGGGAAAGGGGGTAATGGTAGAGAGGACGAGGGGACTGGGGAGTGTGGCATGGTGAGGAGGATGAGGGGTTGTGGGAATGGAGAATGGTGGGGTGGACAAGGGGACAGTCGAGTGGGGGATGGTGGGGATGATGAGGGGATGGGAGAGTGGGTAATGGTGGGGATGATGAGGGGACAGGGAAGTTGGGTATGGTGGGGATGACGAGGGGTCAGGGGAATGGTGGTGAAAACGAGGGGACGGGGAATGGGGAATGATTGGGAGGACGAGGAAACGAGGGAGGGGGAGGGATGGTGGGAAGGACAGGAGGACAGGGGAGGGATGCTGTGGCTCAGCAATGCTCATGCGTTACTGAGCAACAGTAACGCGTGGGCGGGTACAGCTAGTAAAATAATAAATGATTCCCAACATGGTTTTACAAATGGTCGTTCATGTTTAACAAATTTCCTATCATTTTATTCCAGCATAGTTGAGGCAGTTCATAGTTGTAAGTTTTGTGATGTTGTGTACCTTGACTTTAGCGAAGCTTTTGATACAGTACCACATGAAAGACTGATTAAAAAGTTAGAGGCTCATGTATTGGGGGCGCCATATTAAGTTGGATTAGGGCATGGTTGTACCAGAGGAAACAAAGGGTTAGTATCAATGGGGGTTAGGTCAGTGTGGGAAAATGTTGTAAGTAGAGTGCTTCAAGGCTCTGTCCTTGGACCTCTGTTATTCATAATATATACACATGATTTAGATTCAGGTTTGAGCAGCAATATTTGCTTATTTGCCGATGATACAAAAATCGGGTAGGTAGTAAACACGGAAAAAGATTCACTATCACTTCAAAACTATCTAAATAAGGTTTTGAAATGGTCAAAAGATTGGCAGATGCAGTTTAATGCTGACAAATTTAAGGTTTTGAGGCTTGGTGATGATGATAGTTACAAGTTACGACCTAGATGGTGTTGAGATTGCGAAGTCAGTTTGTGAAAGGGATCTGGGAGTTATGATTAGTAAGAATTTAAAACCAGAAAATCAATGCACAAATGTTTGAAATAAGGAAAATAGGACACAAGGATTTATTAATAGAACCGTTAGTAATAAGACACCTGGTGTTGTTCTTCAGTTATATCTTTAGCTCTGGTTCTGGTTAGGCCCCATTTAGATTATGCAGTTCAGTTTTGATCGCCATACTACAGAATGGATATAAATTTACTAGAAAGCGTCCAGCATAGGATGACAAAGTTAATCCCTCCAAATTAGAAACCTGTCATATGAAGAAAGATTGACAAAGCTTAAATTATATTCTCTAGAAAGGCAAAGAATTAGGTATAACATGATAGAGGTGCTCAAGTTTATGAATGGACATACCAGAAGGGATATTAATAGGGTATTAAAAGTATCAACACACGACAGAACACGAAACTATGTGAATAAATTAGATAAGTTTAGATTCAAGAAAGACCATGGGTAAATGGTTCGGTAACAGGGTTATTGATTTGTGGAACCAGTTACCGCATAACGTGGTGGAGGTGGGGTCCCTTGATTGTTTCAAGTGTGGGTTGAGCATGTATATGAGTGGGATTGGGTGGTTATAAATAGGAGCGGCATCGTATTGGCCAATAAATCTTCTGCAGTTACCTTTATTATTATGTTATTTTGTTCCTGTAGCAAGTTGGCATGGGCTTCTGGTAGCAGGTTGACATGGACTTCTGGTGTCAGGTTAGATGTGGGCTTCTGTAGTCAGGTGTTGTGGGCTTCTTTAGTCAGGTGTTGTGGGCTTCTGTAGTCAGGTTGTTGTGGGCTTCTTTAGTCAGGTTGTTGTGGGCTTCTTTAGTCAGGTTGTTGTGGGCTTCTTTAGTCAGGTTGTTGTGGGCTTCTTTAGTCAGGTTGTTGTGGGCTTCTTTAATCAGGTTGTTGTGGGCTTCTGTAGTCAGGTTGTTGTGGGCTTCTGTAGTCAGGTTGTTGTGGGCTTCTGTAGTCAGGTTGTTGTGGGCTTCTGTAGTCAGGTTGTTGTGGGCTTCTTTAGTCAGGTTGTTGTGGGCTTCTGTAGTCAGGTTGTTGTGGGCTTCTGTAGTCAGGTTGTTGTGGGCTTCTGTAGTCAGGTTGTTGTGGGCTTCTGTAGTCAGGTTGTTGTGGGCTTCTGTAGTCAGGTTGTTGTGGGCTTCTTTAGTCAGGTTGTTGTGGGCTTCATTAGTCAGGTTGTTGTGGGCTTCATTAGTCAGGTTGTTGTGGGCTTCATTAGTCAGGTTGTTGTGGGCTTCATTAGTCAGGTTGTTGTGGGCTTCTGTAGTCAGGTTGTTGTGGGCTTCTGTAGTCAGGTTGTTGTGGGCTTCTTTAGTCAGGTTGTTGTGGGCTTCTTTAGTCAGGTTGTTGTGGGCTTCTGTAGTCAGGTTGTTGTGGGCTTCTTTAGTCAGGTTGTTGTGGGCTTCATTAGTCAGGTTGTTGTGGGCTTCTGTAGTCAGGTTGTTGTGGGCTTCATTAGTCAGGTTGTTGTGGGCTTCATTAGTCAGGTTGTTGTGGGCTTCATTAGTCAGGTTGTTGTGGGCTTCATTAGTCAGGTTGTTGTGGGCTTCTGTAGTCAGGTTGTTGTGGGCTTCATTAGTCAGGTTGTTGTGGGCTTCTGTAGTCAGGTTGTTGTGGGCTTCTGTAGTCAGGTTGTTGTGGGCTTCTGTAGTCAGGTTGTTGTGGGCTTCTGTAGTCAGGTTGTTGTGGGCTTCTGTAGTCAGGTTGTTGTGGGCTTCTTTAGTCAGATTGATGTTGACTTCTGGTGACAGGTTGAGTTGGTCTTCTGTTGACAGGTTGATGAAGGCTTCTAGTATGAGTTTCTTGTGGGCTTATTGTAGCAGGTTGACATGGGCTTCTAATGCCAGGCTGATGTGCGCTTCTAGTGGCAGGGGGACGTGGGCTTCTGGTGTCAGGTTGATGTGGGCTTCTAGTGGCAGTGGGACGTGGGCTTCTGGTGTCAGGTTGATGTGGGCTTCTAGTGGCAGGGGGACGTGGGCTTCTAGTGGCAGGGGGACGTGGGCTTCTGGTGTCAGGTTGATGTGGGCTTCTAGTGCCAGGTTGACATGTGCTTCTAGTGCCAGGTTGATGTGGGCTTCTAGTGGCAGGGGGACGTGGGCTTCTAGTGGCAGGGGGACGTGGGCTTCTGGTGTCAGGTTGATATGAACTTTTGGTGTGTGGGAGAATGGATTTACCCAGCAAGCTTTTGGACTATGTGCTGGAGTGCACCCTAGGGCATGAGTGCGCCGGGGTGCACTGATGCTACAATCCATAATTCTTGCACAAATTATCTCTTGTTTAGAGTCGATGCCTAGACTAGTCTCTCAGCTGTTCAGTGAGGCTACGATGGCCGTCGTAGCCATACTGTGAGTAGAGGTACAAACATTGTCATATTTTACATGGAAATGTGTACAGTCACGAGCCTGCCGGATGTTTGCGGTCATAAGCCAACAGTTCCTAGCTGCTGTCCAGACCGCGACGTCAGCCCAGGGTCACGTGACGAGGGAAAGCTCTGCAAGTGGTGGAGGCTCCATAGACTGTTTCCTGCCTTGCCCTCTGATTGGTCAAGTCAAAGACGAGCGGGAGAAGCAGGGTGAGTTCCCGCCGCGTCTCCTGGGGCATTCCGAGGCCGCATGTCGTCCTGACTAACCGTGGGAGTTTGTATGTGGACAGCCAACCACGACAAATTCCCGTCAACGCGGCGTTACCATCACCAGGCAATGTGATGTAGTCATTGTGGTAATTCGCCTTGGCTATAGACACATCTGACAGGTTAGTGAAGCTGAGCCACTACCAGAATACTCAGATTGTAAACTCTGTGATAAACCTCTAATGCATTCACTAGAACACTATATTGTTGAATGTGAAATCGTAAAAGATTTTAGACCTCTTGTACCACCAACTGTGTAACTCTTTCATTGACTCAGGTGTTCTGGACGACATCCTAACAATTTATCCAAAATTTGCTTGTCCATTTTAAAGAATGAAGAACAATTTTATTTAAATTACTTCCAAGCTGCATCACTTATGAACCCATCCCTGCCCGTGTGTGGCAGTGCACAATAGAAAGTTGTTTTCACATATGCATACATTAAAACATTGATTGTAACCATGATATATATATGTGCCAGTTTAGACCTATTGTCTTGTGTATGACCTTCTGTCCTGCGTGACAGTGAATACCAGCATTATCCTCACTTTAATAGGACTTAATTGAAATCCTCAGATTAGGCAAAATTGTAATTAATTTTGTCAATAAAGATGTTAATAATAAATCTTTCAATCCATTTGATGCCCGCTATCGTGAGATTGAAGCAAAATCAGATTTGCGCGAGTGTGGGATTGAAGAGCGCATTAAAATAGAGTCATCAAACATGTGATTCAGCACAGGCAATAGACTGTTCGATTCAATCCGTGTTTATTGCCGGCATCGATCATCATAAATACTATTAATTAAGGTGCCTGGCAGAGGTGGGATTAGGGAAGGCCCTCCAGTGATTGTGGAAAGCTTTCTGTAGTAATTTCCGGGAATTACAGTCCACCGGTTTTGGACATTGAATTTCACCTCACAGTGTCACTATTTCATCTCACACCACACCCGGGTGTGTGTGTGTGTGTGTGTAAAGACCATCCTTCCGAGCTGTGTGAGGCAGCCAACATCCAGCCGACTTGCTCTCGGCGTACCTCGCCGTGGGCACAATACCGTGATCATCTATTCAGCACCCCATGTTCTCTACACCGGATCATCCTCCGTGGTTCTGTCATAACCACGTGGAGGAAGTTTGGGTGATCTCCAGCTCTTCAGTACTTCAGCTTCAAGGGCATGAATGTGTGGATGTTTGTAAATAAGGAGAGCGGTTAACTTGAGTACTCTATGTCTTCGTGTTTAAGTCTCAGAAACTGATTTGAAGTCAGAGGTGCTGGTAGCATTGTCCTACTAAACACCTGTTTAGGTGATAAAAAGTGCAGTCGTGTGAGATACACCTATAAGGATGACTACACCCTGGGGGAACAGCCTGTCAGTGAAGTCGTTAAGAAGTGAGTATGTATTACACCGGTGGGACACACACAGGGTCTATATATATATCGCCAGTGAAGTGATTTCCATTATATTATTGTGTGGGGGTAGTTTGTATGATTCAATATATATTATGCTATGTATGTCCATGTGATATCATTTAAGGAGAAAACCAGTATCTGCAGAGGTAAAATGGGTGATCGGTTGACACCCTGAATCTGTAATTACCATTTTCTAAGTGTTGTGTTATTGCTTATGTTATCAGGGAAATATATTGATATGAGTTGCGTGTGATTTTTGGGTGGCAATAATTTTATTATTGGCATAATTACTTCGAGGTGTGACCAATGTTACCTGTGTTGCTTGTCTGTACGACAAGGACTTGGTGTAATCTTTGATTGGTCAATTACTGAATCAGTGAGAGTTAATTAGGAATAATTAGCATCACCAAAGAAATACACATTGCTTTGATGAGGGAACTGTTGTGTAGACAACAACATTTAGATTAACGTAATTTGTTCAGGATCGATTATCTGTCAGTGGGACAGTTAATTGATCACTCAAGTTAATTTAGGTTAAATAACGTCATCATAGTGAATTCACACAGTTTTGAGGAGACTGTCGTGGGCGATAGTATTCGTGTAACGTACTCGTTCTGGATTAATTACCTGTATATGGGGTAGTTAATTACTCACTCAAGTTCATTAAGAGTTTTTAACGTCACTCAGTGGATTTACTGTGTTTGGATGAGAACTGCTGTGACTGTATAGAGTTTACCCTAATTCGTTGGGATTACTTATCTGTCTGTTTGACAGTTAATTAATCACCTCCAGTTAATTAAGGGCAATGAGCATCATCAAAGTGAATTTGTCATAGATTTGTTTGCAAAACTGTCGAGAGCGTGGTATTATTGTCTAATGTAACTCGTTCTGATTAATTAGCTGTCCGTTTAACTGTAATTAATGTAATTACTCTGTATGGTTGATGGATCAAGTGATTGAGGAATTATGATTAGCGACTTATTGCGTTGACTGTTTTGACTTTTCTGGGGGAAGACAAATATGTGATTAATGTAGAATGCTTGGTTGCTGACTGCAGTTGACAGTCAATTAACGTAATGAATCACTGAAATCAATTCGTGTAATTGACTAGGCATTTATTTTGATTATCATCTCTGGAGACGAGAGTTAAAGTAACTTTAGTTACTGGAGGCTTCCCTCATTAACTTGCCTTGTTGTTGTTTCCATTGTAATATAATTGCAGAGTGCTGCAAGAGTTTATTACAATTTGTGTCCCTAGTGTACACTCCGAGTGTTAGTTAGTTCATTTATTCAGCCCAAAGCCACAACAGATAGGATTCTCTTGGTGTCAGGTTGATAAAGCTTTTCAAGGTTTCAAGATAAAGATTGATGTCAGGTTTTCCTGAATCTAATCCCACTTGATAGTGGCATCAGACAGAAGTCTATGCTACACTTGGCTGTTAAATTAGCTGCCTTAAATGTGTTACTGGAAGGACATTAACGTAACATCAAGATTGTTGTTGTAGTAGACTTAGTTTCTTTGTGAATAAATTTTTATTGCTGACAGAGAACGGTCATTATGTCAAACCCTACAATGCTACTCTCCCACATATATTCTGCAATTGTTCATGCGATCTTTTTAATGAAAACCTGCTTCTGGATTCGAACCTGATTCGTAGCTGCAGAGTTGAAATTAAATTTGATATGAGAACTCGTGATTTACCCTTAATAGTGTAATTGGCACTCGAGGAACTCAACGACCTAGTGGATTAGGATTTCAACCTGGTTGAAATCCTGACGGTTGCCCTCGCCCTTGTATGAAGTTCAGTTTAAAGTATAAATTGCTCTTGTGCAGTCCTTTCTGCTTGGGTTCAACCTTTAAGGAAGTTATGTAAATAGAAAAAAATTCACATGGTGGCAGGTTGACATTGGCTTCCGGTGACAGGTTGAAGGGGGCTTCTGGTGTCAGGTTGAAGGGGGCTTCTGGTGTCAGGTTGATTTGGGCTTTTGGTGTCAGGTTTGGGGTAATTTAAAAAAAATTTAAACGTTAATTTAAACCATGCCTTTTTCTCTGTCCGATTGCAAAAGGATTTCCTCTCCCATGTACTCACGTAGTTGTATTCACATAGTTGTTCTTGCGGGGGTGGAGCTCGGCTCATTGGTCCCGACTCTCAGCTGTCATTCAACTAGTGTACAAATTCCTAAGCCTACTGGCTCTTATCATATCTACGTTTGAAACTGTGAATGGAATCAGCCTCCACCACATCAATGCCTAATGCATTCCATCTGTTAACTATTCTGACACGAAAAAAGTTCTTCCTACCGTCCCTGTGGTTCATATGGGTTTTAACCTGTGTCCCCTAGTTCGTGTATCATCCGTTTTAAACAGATTATCTTTATCTACGCCTGTCAATTCCTCTGAGAATTTTGCAGGTAGTTATCATGCCTTCCTTTACTCATCTGTCTTCCAGTGTCGAGAGGTGCATTTCACACAGCACCCATGCCGTAACTCATGCCTCTTAGTTCTGGAAGTAGCCTAGTGGCATACCTCTGAACTTTTTCCAGCTATGTGTTGTGCTTGACAAGGTACGGGCTCCATGTTGGGGCCGCATACTCCAGGATTGTTCTTACATATTTGGTGTACAAGGTTATGAATGATTCCTAGCATCGGTTCCTGAAGACAGGTCTCATGTTAGCCAGCCTCGCATGGCTAACATATGTTAACTAGCATGTGTGTGTATGTATGTGTACTCACCTATTTGTGCTTGCAGGATCGAGCATTGACTCCTGGATCCCGCCTTTCCAGCCATCGGTTGTTTACAGCAATGACTCCTGTCCCATTTCCCTATCATGCCTAATTTTAAAATTATGAATAGAGTTTGCTTCCACAACCTGTTCCCCAAGTGCATTCCATTTTTCCACTACTCTCACGCTAAAAGAAAACTTCCTAACATCTCTGTGACTCATCCGAGTTTCCAGTTTCCACCCATGTCCCCTCGTTCTGTTATTATTACGTGTGAACATTTCATCTATTCCCACTTTGTCAATTCCCCTGAGTATTTTATGTCCCTATCATATAAGGGAGCCGGTCGGCCGAGCGGACAGCACGCTGGACTTGTGATCCTGTGGCCCCGGGTTCGATCCTGGGCGCCGGCGAGAAACAATGAGCAGAGTTTCTTTCACCCTATGCCCCTGTTACCTAGCAGTAAAATAGATACCTGGGTGTTAGTCATCTGTCACAGGCTGCTTCCTGGAGTTGTAGTCCTGGTCGAGGACCGGGCCGCGGGGGACACTAAAGTCCCGAAATCATCTCAAGATAACCTCTCAAGAAGATCATATCTCCTCTCTCCCTTCTTTTCTCTAGTGTCGTAAGGTTCAGTTCCTTCAGACGATCTTCATATCCCATCCTTCGTAACTCTGGGACAAGCCTCATCGCAAACCTCTGAACCTTCTCCAGTTTCCTTATGTGTTTCTTCAGGTAGGGACTCCATGATGGCACGGCATACTCTAAGACGGGTCTCACGTAGGCAGTGTAAAGCGCCCTAAAAGCCTCCTCACTTAGGTTTCTGAATGAAGTTCCAATTTTCGCCAGTGTAGAGTACGCTGCTGTCGTTATCCTATTTATATGTGCCTCAGGAGTTAGATTAAGTGTTACATCCACCCCCAGGTCTCTTTCTCGAATCGTTACAGGTAGGCAGTTCCCCTTCATTGTGTACTGTCCCTTTGGTCGCCTATCACCTGATCCCATTCCCATAACTTTACATTTACTCGTGTTGAACTCCAGTAGCCATTTCCCTGACCATCCCTGCAACCTGTTTAAGTCCTCTTGGAGGATCCTACAATCCTCATCTGTCACAACTCTTCTCATTAATTTTGCGTCATCCACAAACATTGACATGTAGGATTCCACTCTTGTAAACATATCATTTACGTAAATTAGAAAGAGGATTGGTCCCAGCACCGATCCTTGAGGTACTCCACTCGTTACTGTTCGCCAGTCCGACTTCTCGCCCCTTACCATTACCCTCTGGCTCCTTCCTGTTAGGTAGTTCTTCACCCATGCTAGGGCCTTTCCGCTTACTCCTGCCTGCCTCTCAAGTTTGTATAGCAGTCTCATGTGCGGTACTGTATCAAAGGCCTTTTAGCAGTCTAGAAATATGCAGTCTGCCCAGCCTTCTCTGTCCTGCCTTATCCTTGTTACTTTATCATAGAATTCTAAAAGGTTTGTTGGGCATGATTTCCCTGTCCAGAACCCATGTTGGTGCTTGTTTACAAACCCAATGCTCTCCAGGTGTGTGCATGTGCGTGTGTACTCACCTAGTTGTGTTTGCGGGGGTTGAGCTCTGGCTCTTTGGTCCCGCCTCTCAACCGTCAATCAACAGGTGTACAGATTCCTGAGCCTATCGGGCTCTGTCATATCTACACTTGAAACTGTGTATGGAGTCAGCCTCCACCACATCACCCCCTAATGCATTCCATTTGTCAACCACTCTGACACTAAAAAAGTTCTTTCTAATATCTCTGTGGCTCATTTGGGCACTCAGTTTCCACCTGTGTCCCCTTGTGCGTGTTCCCCTTGTGTTAAATAGACTGTCTTTATCTACCCTATCAATCCCCTTCAGAATCTTGAATGTGGTGATCATGTCCCCCCTAACTCTTCTGTCTTCCAGCGAAGTGAGGTTTAATTCCCGTAGTCTCTCCTCGTAGCTCATACCTCTCAGCTCGGGTACTAGTCTGGTGGCAAACCTTTGAACCTTTTCCAGTTTAGTCTTATCCTTGACTAGATATGGACTCCATGCTGGGGCTGCATACTCCAGGATTGGCCTGACATATGTGGTATACAAAGTTCTGAATGATTCTTTACACAAGTTTCTGAATGCCGTTCGTATGTTGGCCAGCCTGGCATATGCCGCTGATGTTATCCGCTTGATATGTGCTGCAGGAGACAGGTCTGGCGTGATATCAACCCCCAAGTCTTTTTCCTTCTCTGACTCCTGAAGAATTTCCTCTCCCAGATGATACCTTGTATCTGGCCTCCTGCTCCCTACACCTATCTTCATTACATTACATTTGGTTGGGTTAAACTCTAACAACCATTTGTTCGACCATTCCTTCAGCTTGTCTAGGTCTTCTTGAAGCCTCAAACAGTCCTCTTCTGTTTTAATCCTTCTCATAATTTTAGCATCGTCCGCAAACATTGAGAGAAATGAATCGATACCCTCCGGGAGATCATTTACATATATCAGAAACAAGATAGGACCGAGTACAGAGCCCTGTGGGACTCCACTGGTGACTTCACGCCAATCGGAGGTCTCACCCCTCACCGTAACTCTCTGCTTCCTATTGCTTAGATACTCCCTTATCCACTGGAGCACCTTACCAGCTACACCTGCCTGTCTCTCCAGCTTATGTACCAGCCTCTTATGCGGTACTGTGTCAAAGGCTTTCCGACAATCCAAGAAAATGCAGTCCGCCCAGCCCTCTCTTTCTTGCTTAATCTGTGTCACCTGATCGTAGAATTCTATCAAGCCTGTAAGGCAAGATTTACCCTCCCTGAATCCATGTTGGCGATTTGTCACGAAGTCCCTTCTCTCCAGATGTGTTACCAGGTTTTTTCTCACGATCTTCTCCATCACCTTGCATGGTATACAAGTCAAGGACACTGGCCTGTAGTTCAGTGCCTCTTGTCTGTCGCCCTTTTTGTATATTGGGACCACATTCGCCGTCTTCCATATTTCTGGTAGGTCTCCCGTCTCTAGTGATTTACTATACACTATGGAGAGTGGCAAGCAAAGTGCCTCTGCACACTCTTTCAGTACCCATGGTGAGATCCCATCTGGACCAACCGCCTTTCTAACATCCAGATCCAGCAGGTGTCTCTTGACCTCCTCTCTCGTAATTTCGAACTCCTCCAAGGCCGCCTGGTTTACCTCCCTTTCTCCTAGCACAGTGACCTCACCCTGTTCTATTGTGAAGACCTCCTGGAACCTCTTGTTGAGTTCCTCACACACCTCTCTGTCATTCTCTGTATACCTGTCCTCGCCTGTTCTAAGTTTCAATACCTGTTCTTTCACTGTTGTTTTCCTTCTGATGTGACTGTGGAGTAGCTTTGGTTCGGTCTTGGCTTTGTTTGCTATATCATTTTCAAAAATTTTCTCTGCTTCTCTTCTCACCCTGACGTACTCATTCCTGGTTCTCTGGTATCTCTCCCTGCTTTCTGGTGTTCTGTTATTCCGGAAGTTCCTCCACGCCTTCTTGTTCAGTTTCTTCGCTTCCATACATGCCCTATTATACCATGGATTCTTTTGTTGCTTCTCGGATTTTTCCCTTTGGGCCGGGATGAACCTGTTTACTGCCTCCTGACACTTTTGGGTAACATAGTCCATCATACCCTGTACAGACTTGTCTCTGAGGTCTGTGTCCCAAGGTATTTCACTTAGGAAACTTCTCATCTGTTCATAATTCCCCTTTCGGTATGCCAGCCTTTTGATTCCTAGTTCTTTTTGGGGGGAGATAAGTCCTAGCTCTACCAGGTACTCAAAGTTCAATACACTGTGGTCACTCATTCCCAAGGGCGCTTCCATCTTAACTTCCCTTATATCCCATTCATTTAGGGTAAATATCAAATCAAGCATTGCTGGTTCATCTTCTCCTCTCATTCTTGTTGGCTCTTTGGTATGCTGGCTTAGAAAGTTTCTTGTTGCCACGTCCAGCAGCTTAGCTCTCCATGTTTCTGGTCCTCCATGCGGGTCTCTGTTCTTCCAATCTATCTTCCCATGGTTGAAGTCTCCCATAATTAGTAGTCCAGATCCATTCCTGCTAGCAACAGAAGCTGCTCTTTCTATTATGTTAATGGTGGCCATGTTGTTTCTATCATATTCCTGTCTAGGTCTTCTGTCATTTGGTGGTGGATTATATATGACTGCGACTATAATTTTTTTCCCTCCATTTGTTACAGTACCTGCTATGTAGTCACTGAAACCTTCACAGCCCTGAATATCCATCTCCTCAAAATCTCAGCCTTTTCTTACCAGCAGAGCTACACCACCCCCACCTCTTCCTTCCCTCTCTTTCCGCATAACATAATAGTCCTGTGGAAACACTGCATTTGTTATTGTTTTCGTGATCTTTGTTTCTGTGAGGGCTATTATGTCTGGGTTTTCCTCTAGTACCAGTTCTCCAAGCTCATTTGCTTTATTTGTAATTCCATCTATGTTAGTGTACATCGCTTTGAGGCTCACTTTCTTCTGTCCCTTCTCAAATCGCCTCCTTGGTGAGTGTTCTGCTGGTGGGGGAGGCTGTTCCATGGGTGTGAGGACCTGTGAGGTGGATAACAGGATCTCAGAGGATACTGGAATGAGGGGCGGGGGATCCAGTGAAAGGGGAGGGACAGGGAGGGTATGGGGTGAAAGGGGAGGGAGGACGGGAAGGAAAGGGGGGGAGGGAGGACTCGGGAGGAGGGGAGGGGTAGAAGGGTGGGGATTGGGTGTGGGGGGAGGGAGATTTGGCTGAACTTTTGAGTGGGGGCAGGGAGGGTTTGGGGTAGGGGGGTTTTCTATGCAGAGGAGGGAGGCGGGGTTGTCCTCCCTTCTGGTGTTACTGGGTAGCTGGTTGTGGGTTCCCCCCTCGCCTCTGGGGGTGTTGTGTTGGGAGCTGTGACTTCCTGGTTTTCCCCTCTCGCCCTGTGCCTCTTCCTTGCTTCTGCCGCCACGGCTCTCTCCTCCCTTGTCATGTCTCGCTGGAGGAATACATTTTTTAATTTTCCCACGTTTTTCAGGGAGCTCTTCCTTGATAGGATCCTCTCCTTTGTGTTCTCGTTTGCAAACACTATCTTTATCATTCGGTCTCGGTCTTTGTTGTACCGGCCTAGCCTGAAAACCTTCTCAATGCTATGCTCGGCCCCTTCCATGTCTAGTGCCTTTAGTACTTCATTCACTGCTGCTTTGTCCTTGTCATTCCACTCTGTCCTATTGGTTCCTTCCTGTTCCCTAATACCCACAGCAACCACTGATCTTTTCCTTTCCTTGTGTGTGTGTGTGTGTGTGTGTGTGTGTGTGTGTGTGTGTGTGTACTCACCTAGTTGTACTCACCTAGTTGTGTTTGCGGGGGTTGAGCTCTTGCTCTTTGGTCCCGCCTCTCAACCGTCAATCAACAGGTGTACAGATTCCTGAGCCTATCGGGCTCTGTCATATCTACACTTGAAACTGTGTATGGAGTCAGCCTCCACCACATCACCCCCTAATGCATTCCATTTGTCAACCACTCTGACACTAAAAAAGTTCTTTCTAATATCTCTGTGGCTCATTTGGGCACTCAGTTTCCACCTGTGTCCCCTTGTGCGTGTTCCCCTTGTGTTAAATAGACTGTCTTTATCTACCCTATCAATCCCCTTCAGAATCTTGAATGTGGTGATCATGTCCCCCCTAACTCTTCTGTCTTCCAGCGATGTGAGGTTTAATTCCCGTAGTCTCTCCTCGTAGCTCATACCTCTCAGCTCGGGTACTAGTCTGGTGGCAAACCTTTGAACCTTTTCCAGTTTAGTCTTATCCTTGACTAGATATGGACTCCATGCTGGGGCTGCATACTCCAGGATTGGCCTGACATATGTGGTATACAAAGTTCTGAATGATTCTTTACACAAGTTTCTGAATGCCGTTCGTATGTTGGCCAGCCTGGCATATGCCGCTGATGTTATCCGCTTGATATGTGCTGCAGGAGACAGGTCTGGCGTGATATCAACCCCTAAGTCTTTTTCCTTCTCTGACTCCTGAAGAATTTCCTCTCCCAGATGATACCTTGTATCTGGCCTCCTGCTCCCTACACCTATCTTCATTACATTACATTTGGTTGGGTTAAACTCTAACAACCATTTGTTCGACCATTCCTTCAGCTTGTCTAGGTCTTCTTGAAGCCTCAAACAGTCCTCTTCTGTTTTAATCCTTCTCATAATTTTAGCATCGTCTGCAAACATTGAGAGAAATGAATCGATACCCTCCGGGAGATCATTTACATATATCAGAAACAAGATAGGACCGAGTACAGAGCCCTGTGGGACTCCACTGGTGACTTCACGCCAATCGGAGGTCTCACCCCTCACCGTAACTCTCTGCTTCCTATTGCTTAGATACTCCCTTATCCACTGGAGCACCTTACCAGCTACACCTGCCTGTCTCTCCAGCTTATGTACCAGCCTCTTATGCGGTACTGTGTCAAAGGCTTTCCGACAATCCAAGAAAATGCAGTCCGCCCAGCCCTCTCTTTCTTGCTTAATCTGTGTCACCTGATCGTAGAATTCTATCAAGCCTGTAAGGCAAGATTTACCCTCCCTGAATCCATGTTGGCGATTTGTCACGAAGTCCCTTCTCTCCAGATGTGTTACCAGGTTTTTTCTCACGATCTTCTCCATCACCTTGCATGGTATACAAGTCAAGGACACTGGCCTGTAGTTCAGTGCCTCTTGTCTGTCGCCCTTTTTGTATATTGGGACCACATTCGCCGTCTTCCATATTTCGTGTGTGTGTGTGTGTGTGTGTGTGTGTGTGTGTGTGTGTGTGTGTGTGTGTATTTACCTAGTTGTGCTTGTGGGGGTTGAGCTCTGCCCTTTCAGCCCGCCTCTCAACTGTAAATCAATCAACTGTTACTAACTACTACTAATTATTTTTTTCTTTTTTTTTCACACACTCACCCCCAGGAAGCAGCCCATGACAGCTGTATAACTCCCAGGTACCTATTTATTGCTAGATACCAGGGGCATCCGGGTGAAAAAACTCTGCTCATTTTGTTTCTCGCCAGCGCCGGGAATCGAACCCTAGTCCACGGGATGTGTTTGTGAATGTTTCAGTGTGTTTCAATGCATTTCAGTGTGTGAGTGGTTTTGTAGGTTTGCGTGTGTGTGTGTCTGTCTGTGTGATTGCGAGTGCGTGCATGTTTATGTGGTTAACTTGAGGTTATCTTGAGATGATTTCGGGGCTTTTTAGTGTCCCCGCGGCCCGGTCCTCGACCAGGCCTCAACCCCCAGGAAGCAGCCCATGACAGGTGACTAACACTCAGGTACCTATTTTACTGCTAGGTAACAGGGGCATAGGGTGAAAGAAACTCTGCCCATTGTTTCTCGCCGTCGCCTGGGATCGAACCCAGGACCACAGGATCACAAGTCCAGCGTGCTATCCGCTCGGCCGACCGGCTCCCTCCGGTCGGTGAGTGTGTGTGCCTATTCTTTACAGTGGGGGGGTGGAGGTTACAGGATTAGCAGCTTATTCAGTTCCCAAGTAAACTCACGCGTGAGGTCCTTTTCTCCTGTCTATATCAGGACTACTATTCTATTATTGAATGAAATGCATTAGTGGCTACGATATTATATTTTATAAACCTTGCACACTGTTGGATACCTCAGAGAGGCACTTACCAGCCGACCTCCCTCACCACAAGTTGGTGAGTGTGTGTGGATGTGGATGTGTTTTACCTTGAACCTCAGGTGGTTGAGAGGTGGCCTGGCGAAGGGAATACTGTAGTAACCGTAGAAGTCCTTGCTCTTTGTGGATGTATGGCGCAAGCCGGATATCACGCCTTCCTCCGTCCTCACAAAAGGTGCATCTTGTGCCACTACCACTGGAATAATAGCAACTACCAATGGCACCACAGCCACTGACACTACTGCCGCTGACACCACTACACTAGCCAACACCCTCATCCTGCCGACATAAGAAAATCATTGATAATTAATATACAAATTTTAATGGAAAAGCTCGGCTGTTTAATAAACAAGTACTGAAAGACTGCAAAGGGGCTCTTCCACCCGACTATTCACGTTTGTGGAAGAGTTTAGAAGAGGTACTAGCCTGGTGAAGAATGACAAGGTGCGGCAAGTGAGGCATCATTCAGCCTGTGTATATTGACAAGAATGTATAGCAGAGTGAGACACTGACCAGCAGTGCCACATAGGAAAGCAGAGAGAGCAGAAAGTCATGACTTTGCAGAGGGTTCATGGCAGAGTCTGCTTTACAATACAGTTATGAGAGATGGCTACAGTTTTGTTGTGGCAGAGAGTAGTACATAAAGACGATAAGAACAACGTAACATGAATGGGAGAGATGAGGAGAATAAGTGGAGCTCAAGAGGTTAATATGAGGCTACTAAAAATAAATGTATAAATATTTCTCTTAAGTAAGAGAAACATTTAACATATAAAATAAAACAATAAAAAAATATATAGCACCTTTGTCTCTATTGAATAATATTATATTAATTTATTTGTTGCCAACCCGCATTAGGGTAGGATATTATTATACTAGTGTTGTATTAAATATTGAACAACCTAGTCTCGTTTAACTTACTGTGCCAACCTGCATTAAGCTATGATACTAAGTTTGTCTTGTGTTGTACCAAATAGTAAACAACCTAGCACCATTTAAATATTGTACAGACCCTTATATAGGGTGGGACCAATAACAACAAGAGTTGTGTTGTACATATAATAAATTTTCTTATAATATATTACCATATAACATATTAATTTATATTGAACTATAATCATTTCACCTCTGAGTGTAATAAGTGTCACTATTCCATCCAATGGCAATAAGGAAGAGCTAACATGAGGAATTCCTCCAGCGACACTGATTTCCTCTCCAAGCATTTGTGGGTGATTATCTAAATTTACTATTTTAATTAACCAACCTAATTGAAGGTACAATTTTAGTCCAGTGATATACAATTTAACCCTAGGCTACTATCATTAGTACTTGTTCCGAAGTTATGAGCAAGTGTCCTAGCTACATTAGTACCAACCTTATGGGACCTACAAAACCCAACCAAGCAGTTAGTATGGCTGGTTAAATAACAAAATTGAAAAGGATGTTAACAGGACTTAAGGGTCATTTAACTTAACAGATCAATAAATGCAGTGATCTATCTCAACAATCTCCAGTTGACTATGTTCAACTAGAAACCTACTTTCAAGTAGCAACAAGTAAGTTTGAGCAAGTCAGACACCAGACAGAAAAGTATTTGCCTGAACTTGCCAACACGAACTTATCTACAGAAGAATTAAACGATATAATGGCTGCCATGGCTCAATATGAGGATGATACTCAAGCCATGTTGGATCCTTTCATCAAATTAATTACCCAGAACAAATTAACAACTACAGCTTTCCCCTAACACTACTTAACTAGAAGTCAAACTGCCTTCAATCACTTTACCCACATTCTCTGGATCAGAGGATGAAAGCTGGGATGACTTCTTGGAATAAGTTTGTTGACTGTGGATTCTACAACCACCTAATTCACATTTCTACAGGATCAACTTAAAGGTGAGGCTGAAAAGGTGGTAGTAAATTTATTCCTAAATAGTGATGGCTATGATCTCGCAGTTCAGCTCCTTAAGGATAATTATGCTATCACAGAGAGAGCTGTTACACATTTAGTCCAATTATTTTGGTACTTACCCCCAACTAATCAGAGTACTGACTCACTCCAAGCTTTCAGATTTGAGCCTGAGTCATTACTCAAAGCACTCAGCCTTAAGGTTGGTATAACCAGTGATGAGTGGATGACTAGAGGTGTCATCTGATGGAAACTACCCAGTGAAATACTGGAGAGGTTGAGTTCACTGTATAACAAATCTTCCCTGACAGTTCAGGAAATAACTGAAGGTTTACACTCTGTTGTAGAAAGACAATAAGCAAATATGGATTGTGATCCAACTACTAAACCTTCAGTAAATACCCATAATAGCAAACCAAATGGTACTTCAAGTACTCTCATTAAACTAAAACAACCACCTCCACTCCAAGGTGGAGGTGGGCAGTGTGGGCACTCATGCAGTGGGTCCCTCCAAACCTACAGTTACTGTGACACCCAAGCCAGTGACTCCCAAACGTGCTGTAGGCTGGAAGAGGTGTTTGTTCTGTAATGAAGCACATTCCATATTCCATTGCACTAATTATCCTGATCGTGCTGCAAGAGTCAGGTGACTCAAGGAGTTGCACAAATGCACAAGTTGCCTTCAATAACATAGCATCAACACCTGTGAGAGTCAACTATGCATGGACAAAGTAACGCAATAATGCGAATTTGCCCACTGCCCAACTCATCATTAAAAAGATAAGGGCCGAGGTCAACACTCATGGTGTATTTGACCTAGGGGTCCCCAAAAATATTTGTGTCACACAGAAGATGGTAGATGACTAAATTAAAATATGTTAATCAGGTAAACTAAATATATCAGGGTTTCTGACGAAAACAGGATCCCAAGTCTACAAAGTGGTCCAACCAAAAAAAAAAAATAGATATTTTCTAGTCTTCCCCACCAAATTAGTATGTTTACCAGTTATGCCCGATCTGTACAGTTCATTGTAGTAGACAAAATCCCATCTCACCTATATGTTCATGGTCTAGGGACAACAGTCAAATTTGTACAAGACAAGGGAATCAAGTTAGCTGATTGTAGGTGCAAACTGTTACCACAAATTCACCTCTGGACAAACTAAACAGTAGGGAATGAACCTATTATTGTTCAACCTGCATATTACTCACTGGCCCAGTTTTGAGTCTCAGGAAACCCACACTTCTAGACAACAAACAACTCAACCCAGTGATGGTTGCGTGACTACAAGAAGAACAGTCATCTTTCAAGTTCAGATACATGTCTGAGGATGAACTAGATCCCCCCTGTATACAAATTATTGGACCTACCCACCTTAGGTATCATCCCAGAAATACCTAGTCCAGATGATGTTTGGACTTACAAACAATACCTGTACTCTGTTGTCTACAGAGACAATCAATACTGGGTCAGGCTACCTTGAAGTTGAATCATACCAATATATCAGCTACCAATATATCATTTCATGGCTCAAAAACAATTAAGGTCTCAGGTGTTGTCCCTTGAATAGACAACCTGAGGTCCTGAAATTGCACCAAGATATAATCCAACAACAACTCGACAACAAATTAATCAAAGTTGTAAACAATGATGACTCTAAGGAGGGACACTATTTGTCCCACCATGCAGTACTGAAGAGTTCTGTTACTGCTCCACTGAGGATAATTTTTAATTGAAGTTTTATGGCCAAACATAATAACTTCTCATTGAATGACTGCCTTCAAACTGGCCCTAGCCTGACAAAAAAGACTGTACGACGTGCTGTTAAAGTTCCGCATAGGGACTTATGCAGAGCTTTAATAGTATATCTTACATACACAGCCGATATAAGTAAGGCATTACTTAGGGTAGGACTCCAAGATGAGGACCGAAATTACACCAAGTTCCTATGGATAAGGGATACTAGTAATCCAAACAGTGAAATAATCATATACAGGTTTGTGTCCATTTTGTTTGGAGCTACTTCACCGTTTCTGCTTCAAACAACCTTAGACACATATTTGAAGAAGTCCAATAGCCCATACAAAACTGAAATTAGCAATAACCTGTATTTCAACTTCCAAGTTGAAATACAGTTCTCTTTCAACTTGCAGTGAAAGAGAACTGCTAAACATATATAATGAGACCAATCGAGAGTTTTTGGGAGCAAATGTGTTGTTGGGTCCAGTCGTGAGTTTCAAATAATTTAAAACTAAATCAATTGATTGAATCAGAATTTCCAGACTACAAGGTACCTCTAAAGATAAAGGTATTAGGATTTAAATTGGAAACAACATCTGATCAATCTATATAAATAAAAATGTAAATGTTCGTTTGTTCAAAATCGCTAATCACTGAAAGTTCTTCACCGATTGCTTTGAAATTTTGACACAACGTTCCATTCGCATATGAGCGTGTTTTTATATACATATTATATAGATGTCACATTTGTAGCAGATAAAAACAGACTTTATTTGAAACACAGTGTTTTTCATGTGAGGGAAATCTCCAAAACTTCTTTACCGATTGCTTTGAAATTTTGACACAACATTGCATTTGAATATGCATGTGTTTTTATATACATGCCACACCAGTGTCAGGTAAAAATATACTTTTTTTGAAAAACAGCGCCATCTGTTTGACGAAAGATCAACACACGCTCTAATCTTCAAAATTTCTTCACCGATAGCTTTGAAATTTTCACACAACGTTCCATTCGAATACGGCATGTTTTTATATACATACTATATAGATGCCACACCTGTGACAGGTAAAAACATGTTTTTTTGAAAAACAGCACCATTTGTTGCATGTAAGGGTAACACACGCTGTACTAAATATGTTACGATTCCATTTCAGTGTTTCCGATTGCATAGATAAATTGATTTTTCATAGATTTCGATTTATTTTTATTTCTATTTAATTATTTTGTGTGACATTGCATTGGAATTCAGCTGTGTTGTTTACCATACTGTTCATTTCCTGAGTATAAATTTAGATGCCACACCTGTGACAATTAAAGACATGTTTTTATTTTTTTTAAATAGCGCCATCTGTTGCACGTTGGAGCAACACACCCTATACTAAATGTGTTACGATTCCATTTCATTGTTTCTGATCTTATTGATAAATTGATTTTTCATAGATTTCGATTTATTTTCGTTTTGATTTAATTATTTTATGTGAGATTGCGTTGAAATTGAGCTGTGTTGTTTACTATAGCGTTCATTTTGTGAGTATAGTTTATTATTTTGTAGGTTTTTCAGTTCTTTTTTTTTAACTGTTCTTATTTTTTCAGTGACAGGGAACATCAGATCATTTGATGTTCCCATTTTCTGATGGGAACAGCAGATCATTTGATGTTCCCATTTTCTGATGGGAACAGCAGATCATTTGGGAATGCATCGGACAAGGGGGTGGGGACTGGTGGGGAGGATGAGGGTACGGGAGTGGGGGATGGTGGGAGGACGAGGGGACAGGGAAGGGGGTAATGGTGGGGAGGACGAGGGGATGGAGGAGTTGGGGATGATGGGAATGAGGGGGCGGGTGAATAGAGAATGGTGGGAAGGACAAGGGGAGTAGGGGGATAGTGGAGGGAGAACAATGGGATGGGATGGGGGAATGGTAAGGAAGATGAGGGAACGAGGGAGTGGGAGATGACGGGGAGGACGAGGGGATGGTGGAGGGGGGATGGTGTAGGGGACAAGGGGACAGAGGAGAGGGGGAATGGTTAGTAGAACGAGGAGACGGGGAAGTGGTTGGGAGAACGAGGGGACAGGGGAGTGGAAAATAGTGGGGAGGACTGGGGAACAAGGGAAGGTTGCTGTGTCTCAGCAACACGTGGCCGGGTACAGCTAGTTAACAATAAAATCGATGGAACCAGAAATCGCCAACCTAACAATGAGGAAACTCTTATCCCAAGTCAACAACCCCTTCGACCCCTTACTACTATTAAGTCCAATCTTAATTAAGGGGAAGTTGATAATGCAGGAATGCTTGGAAGAGAATATAGGCTGGGATGATTCACTAACACCTGCTTTACAAAAAAAGTTGCAGGAGCTAGTGAAGGATCTAAGTATCCAAGAGTCTGTCAAGTTCTCTTGAAATACTAAACAATGAAATCAACTAATTAAGCTACATGTGTTCTGTGAGGCCTCAGGAAGGGCTTACGGCACAGCAGCCTATATATTGACAAATGAACAAGCAAATTTGCGGACATCTATAGCTAGGGTGGCACCATTGAAGAAACGATCATTGCCACAACTGCCATATTACTAGGAGTAAGGCTGGCTCATTATCTGACCAAAATCTTAAGTAACATCCACTTTGAAGAAACAGCGATATGGTTAGATAATGAGGCAGGACTGCAGTAGTTAAGGAATAATAATAGTAAAACTCCTTACATGAGCAATCGCATAAAGGATATAAGAGAGTTATCAACTGGGTTCAAACTTAGATACGTAGCCATGAGAGGGAATCCTGCTGACTATCTCTCCAGAGGCCTGACGTTGAGACAACTATCCAAAACCGAGATGTGGTTCCATGGACCTCAGTGGCTAATCAGTGACCTCCAGTGGGCTAAACAAAAGCCCCAAGTCATAGTGATGAGTGTTACTGCTCCCACTGAGATTGCAGAACCATCCTGGACTTTGGTCATTGTTTCTACTCAGCATTATGAACTCAATAAATTAATCAGAGTTATTCAAAGGATGTTTGACTTCCTAAACAAAATGGGAATCTAACAAATTCTCCAGTGCTCAGAAATACTGGGTAAAGCAAGCTCAAAGCCAAACCTACAGGGTAGACTTTGAAAACCTTCCTGTTAAAACCATTAATGATCTGGGTTTCTGGATTGACTTAGACAATAACAACATTTTGCATTGCAGGGGACGATCATACAACACACACATATTGATTTAGAAGTAAAATATCTGTGGTTTCTCCCCTGCAACCCACTGAGTAAGCAGGCTGATTGTATTATATATATATATACGGACACTGCACCATACATGGCGGAGTACTAGATACCCCTCACCATATTAAGACATCAGAACTGGCTATCTCTAGGTCGCCAGACTGTAAAGTTTATTCTTAAATCCTGTGTGGTGTGCTGGAGGAACGATGCTCGGGAGTGTCCTTATCCAGGACCTCCACCACTTCCTAGGGAATGAGTGGTCCACCTTCGTCCTTTTAAGACCACTGGTACAGACTACACAGTAGCTATAAGTCTGACAGGAACTAGGGACAAAATCCCTGTGAAGGAATTCATCTGCCTGTTCACCTGTGCCACCATAAGAGTAATACTCTTAGAAGTAACTCCTGATATGAGTGCAGACCCATTTAAAGAGGCCTTTCACAGGTTTGCTCCTTATCGAGCCTGCCCCAAGTTGATGATCTCAGACAATAAGTCCAACTTGGTGGCAGGGAAACCATGCATGAGGGAGACCTGTAACCACCCAGTTGTTCGCACTGTCTTGAACCAACTGCATTGCTACTGGAAATTTATACCACCCAGAGCACCATGGCATGGAGGCTTCTATGAGCAGATGCTGGGGACAGTAAAACGCTGTCTTAGGAAAAACCTACACTGCCAAAAAATCGATCACCAGGAGCTCCGAATCATTGTCAAGTGGATAGGTTCCAGATCTGTCTGTCTATGTCTCTGTGTTTTCCATTTTCTTTCTCTCTCTCTCTCTCTTTCTTTCTCGTTCTCCCTCCCATTCCCTCTCCCTTCTCTCTCTCTC
>NC_091205.1:12478012-12480512 GCF_040958095.1 Procambarus clarkii | reverse complement strand
AGGAAGTGTTTACTAGAATTGGATGTGACAAAGGCTATAGGTCCAGATGGAATCTCCCCTTGGATACTAAAGGAAGGAGCAGAAGAACTGTGCCTCCCGCTCTCCATGGTGTATAACAAATCACTGGCAACAGGGGAACTGCCAGAAATTTGGAAAGCAGCTAACGTAGTCCCGATATACAAGAAAGGGGATAGACAGGAGGCACTGAATTACAGACCAGTGTCCCTAACCTGCATACCATGCAAGTTGATGGAGAAGATTGTGCGAAGAAAGCTAGTGGAACATCTGGAGCGAAAGAACTTTGTAACACAGCATCAACATGGATTCAGGGATGGCAGGTCCTGCCTCACAGGGTTACTTGAATTCTACGACCAGGCAACAAAAATAAGGCAAGAAAGAGAAGGGTGGGCAGACTGCATATTTTTGGATTGTCAGAAAGCCTTTGACACAGTGCCACACAAGAGGTTAGTGAAAAAACTGGAGATGCAGGCTGGAGTGAAAGGGAAGGTACTCCGTTGGATACAGGAGTACCTAAGTAACAGGAGACAACGAGTCAGTGTGAGGGGTGAGGTCTCAGATTGGCGAGACGTTACGAGTGGAGTACCGCAGGGGTCAGTCCTTGGACCTATACTGTTTCTGATATATGTAAATGATCTTCCAGAGGGTATAGAATCGTTTCTCTCAATGTTTGCCGATGATGCAAAAATTATGAGGAGGATTGAAACTGAGGACGATAGTAGGAGGCTACAAGATGACCTAGACAGACTGAGTGAATGGTCCAACAAATGGCTGTTGAAGTTCAACCCGAGTAAATGCAAAGTAATGAAACTAGGTGGTGGAAATAGGAGGCCAAACACAGGATACAGAATAGGAGATGAAGTACTTAATGAAACGAACAGAGAGAAAGATCTAGGAGTTGATATCACACCAAACCTGTCTCCTGAAGCCCACATAAAAAGAATAACGTCTGCGGCATATGCGAGGCTGGCTAACATCAGAACAGCGTTCAGGAACCTGTGTAAGGAATCATTCAGAATCTTGTACACCACATATGTAAGACCAATCCTGGAGTATGCGGCCCCAGCATGGAGCCCGTACCTTGTCAAGCACAAGACGAAGCTGGAAAAAGTCCAAAGGTATGCCACTAGACTAGTCCCAGAATTAAGAGGCATGAGTTACGAGGAAAGGCTGCGGGAAATGCACCTTACGACACTGGAAGACAGAAGAGTAAGGGGAGACATGATCACAACCTACAAAATCCTCAGAGGAATCGACCGGGTAAACAAAGATAAACTATTCAACACTGGTGGGACGCGAACAAGGGGACACAGGTGGAAACTGAGTACTCACATGAGCCACAGAGACGTTAGAAGGAACTTTTTTAGTGTCAGAGTAGTTAACGGATGGAATGCATTAGGCAGTGATGTGGTGGAGGCTGACTCCATACACAGTTTTAAATGTAGATATGATAGAGCCCAGTAGGCTCAGGAATCTGTACACCAGTTGATTGACAGTTGAGAGGCGGGACCAAAGAGCCAAAGCTCAACCCCCGCAAGCACAAATAGGTGAGTACAAATAGGTGAGTACACACACACACACACACACACACACTCACACACACACACACACACACACACACACACACACACACACACACACACACACACACACACACACACACACACACACACACGCACACACACACATACACACACACATACACACACACACACACACACACACACACACACACACACACACACACACACACACACACACACACACACACACACACACACACACACACTCACACACACACACACACACACACACACACACACACACACACACACACACACACACACACACACACACACACACACACACACACACGCACACACACACATACACACACACATACACACACACACACACACACACACACACACACACACACACACACACACACACACACACACACACACACTCACACACATACACACACACACACACACACACACACACACACACACACACACACACACACACACACACACACACACACACACACACACACACACACACAGAGTGTTTACTAGAGTTGGACGTGACGAAGGCTATAGGCCCAGATGGAATCTCCCCTTGGGTTCTAAAGGAAGGAGCAAGAGAACTGAGCCTACCACTCTCCATAGTGTATAACAAATCACTGGCAACAGGGGAACTGCCAGATATTTGGAAAGCAGCTAACGTAGTCCCGATATACAAGAAAGGGGATAGACAGGAGGCACTGAACTACAGGCCAGTGTCCCTAACCTGCATACCATGCAAGCTGATGGAGAAGATTGTGCGAAAAAAACTAGTGGAGCATCTGGAGCGAAGGAACTTTGTAACACAGCATCAACATGGGTTCAGGGATGGCAGGTCCTGCCTCACAGGGTTACTTGAATTCTACGACCAGGCAACAAAAATAAGGCAAGAAAGAGAAGGGTGGGCAGACTGC
>NC_091205.1:12390512-12473012 GCF_040958095.1 Procambarus clarkii | reverse complement strand
ACCGAAAGGGAAACTATGAGGAGATAAGAAAATGCCTAGCAGATATAGCATGGGAAACAGAGCTCAGGGAAAAGACGGCCCAAGATATGATGGAATACATCACGCAAAAATGCAAGGATGCAGCAAACAAGTTTGTCCCAGTCCAAAAGGAAAACAGTGAAATGAAGATGAGAAACCCATGGTTTAATCAGAGATGTAGGCTAGCTAAGCAGCAAAGTAAAAGGGCATGGAGAAACTATAGGAATAACAGGACACTGGAGAGCAGAGAAAGATACCAGAATGCCAGGAATGAATATGTTAGGATGAGAAGAGAGGCAGAAAGACAATACGAAAATGACATCGCAAGCAAGGCAAAGACTCAGCCTAAATTGCTGCATAGCCACATCAGGAGAAAAACAACAGTAAAGGAACAGGTTATGAAATTAAGGTTAGGGGCAGAAGGATTCACTACAAACGACAAGGAAGTGTGTGAGGAACTGAATAAGAAATTCCAGGAGGTCTTCACCTTGGAGCAAGGAGAAATCCCAGAGATAAGAGAGGGAATAGCTAACCAGGAACCACTGGAAGAGTTTGAGATTACCAGCGGGGAAGTAAGGAAGTGTTTACTAGAATTGGATGTGACAAAGGCTATAGGTCCAGATGGAATCTCCCCTTGGATACTAAAGGAAGGAGCAGAAGAACTGTGCCTCCCGCTCTCCATGGTGTATAACAAATCACTGGCAACAGGGGAACTGCCAGAAATTTGGAAAGCAGCTAACGTAGTCCCGATATACAAGAAAGGGGATAGACAGGAGGCACTGAATTACAGACCAGTGTCCCTAACCTGCATACCATGCAAGTTGATGGAGAAGATTGTGCGAAGAAAGCTAGTGGAACATCTGGAGCGAAAGAACTTTGTAACACAGCATCAACATGGATTCAGGGATGGCAGGTCCTGCCTCACAGGGTTACTTGAATTCTACGACCAGGCAACAAAAATAAGGCAAGAAAGAGAAGGGTGGGCAGACTGCATATTTTTGGATTGTCAGAAAGCCTTTGACACAGTGCCACACAAGAGGTTAGTGAAAAAACTGGAGATGCAGGCTGGAGTGAAAGGGAAGGTACTCCGTTGGATACAGGAGTACCTAAGTAACAGGAGACAACGAGTCAGTGTGAGGGGTGAGGTCTCAGATTGGCGAGACGTTACGAGTGGAGTACCGCAGGGGTCAGTCCTTGGACCTATACTGTTTCTGATATATGTAAATGATCTTCCAGAGGGTATAGAATCGTTTCTCTCAATGTTTGCCGATGATGCAAAAATTATGAGGAGGATTGAAACTGAGGACGATAGTAGGAGGCTACAAGATGACCTAGACAGACTGAGTGAATGGTCCAACAAATGGCTGTTGAAGTTCAACCCGAGTAAATGCAAAGTAATGAAACTAGGTGGTGGAAATAGGAGGCCAAACACAGGATACAGAATAGGAGATGAAGTACTTAATGAAACGAACAGAGAGAAAGATCTAGGAGTTGATATCACACCAAACCTGTCTCCTGAAGCCCACATAAAAAGAATAACGTCTGCGGCATATGCGAGGCTGGCTAACATCAGAACAGCGTTCAGGAACCTGTGTAAGGAATCATTCAGAATCTTGTACACCACATATGTAAGACCAATCCTGGAGTATGCGGCCCCAGCATGGAGCCCGTACCTTGTCAAGCACAAGACGAAGCTGGAAAAAGTCCAAAGGTATGCCACTAGACTAGTCCCAGAATTAAGAGGCATGAGTTACGAGGAAAGGCTGCGGGAAATGCACCTTACGACACTGGAAGACAGAAGAGTAAGGGGAGACATGATCACAACCTACAAAATCCTCAGAGGAATCGACCGGGTAAACAAAGATAAACTATTCAACACTGGTGGGACGCGAACAAGGGGACACAGGTGGAAACTGAGTACTCACATGAGCCACAGAGACGTTAGAAGGAACTTTTTTAGTGTCAGAGTAGTTAACGGATGGAATGCATTAGGCAGTGATGTGGTGGAGGCTGACTCCATACACAGTTTTAAATGTAGATATGATAGAGCCCAGTAGGCTCAGGAATCTGTACACCAGTTGATTGACAGTTGAGAGGCGGGACCAAAGAGCCAAAGCTCAACCCCCGCAAGCACAAATAGGTGAGTACAAATAGGTGAGTACACACACACACACACACACACACTCACACACACACACACACACACATACACACACACACACACACACACACACACACACACACACACACACACACACACACACACACACACACACACTCACACACACACACACACACACACACACACATACACACACACACACATACACACACACACACACACACACACACACACACACACACACACACACACACACATACACACACACACACACACACACACACACACACACACACACACACACTCACACACACACACACACACACACACACATACACACACACACACATACACACACACACACACACACACACACACACACTCACACACACACACACACACACACACACACACACACACACATACACACACACACACACACACACACACACACACACACACACACACACACACACACACACACACACACACACTCACACACACACACACACACACACACACACACACACACACACACACACACACTCACACACACACACACACACACACACACACATACACACACACACACACACACACACACACACACACACACACACACACACTCACACACACACACACACACACACACACACACACACACACACACACACACACACACAAACACACACACACACACACACACACACACACACACACACACACACACACACACACACACACACACACACACACACACACACACACACACTCACACAAACAGATTAACAAGCATTCTGAAATAGATTGTAGTGTGGATTGTGGTATATAATTATTGGATATGAGACAGGATGAACTGCCGAGTGAATTGATAGACTGCTAGATAAATATTGGAGAATGAGAGAAGATAAAACTGAAGGATTGATGCTGGAGTTATCTAGTGGACCAACCACTCGTAGAGATACTGGTGGAGATAACGCAATCACACGTGCTTGGTAAGACTGTGTTGAGTGATAAGGTAGCCTCTTGCTGTTATGGGTTGGTAATGTCCTGGGAGATTACTGGTGTCATGGGAGTCTACTGGTGTCCTGGGAGGCTACTGGTGTTCTGGGAGGCTACTGGTGTCCTGGGAGGCAACTGGTGTTCTGGGAGATTACTGGTGTCATGGGAGTCTACTGGTGTCCTGGGAGGCTACTGGTGTTCTGGGAGGCTACTGGTGTCCTGGGAGTCTTCTGGTGTTCTGGGAGTCTACATGTGTCCTGGGAGTCTTCTGGTGTTCTGGGAGTCTACTGGTGTTCTGGGAGTATACTGGTGTCCTGGGAGTCTTCTGGTGTTCTGGGAGTCTACATGTGTCCTGGGAGTCTTCTGGTGTTCTGGGAGGCTACTGGTGTCCTGGGAGGCTACTGGTGTTCTGGGAGTCTACTGGTGTTCTGGGAGTCTACTGGTGTTCTGGGAGTCTACTGGTGTCCTGGGAGTCTTCTGGTGTTCTGGGAGTCTACATGTGTCCTGTGAGTCTTCTGGTGTTCTGGGAGGCTACTGGTGTTCTGGGAGGCTACTGGTGTTCTTTGAGGCTACTGGTGTTCTGGGAGGCTACTGGTGTTCTGGGAGGCTCCTGGTGTCCTGGGAGGCTACTGGTGTTCTGGGAGGCTACTGGTGTTCTGGGAGGCTACTGGTGTCCTGGGAGGCTACTGGTGTTCTGGGAGGCTACTGGTGTCTTGGGAGGCTACTGGTGTTCTGGGAGGCTACTGGTGTCCTGGGAGGCTACTGGTGTTCTGGGAGGCTACTGGTGTTCTTTGAGGCTACTGGTGTTCTGGGAGGCTACTGGTGTTCTGGGAGGCTACTGGTGTCCTGGGAGGCTACTGGTGTTCTGGGAGGCTACTGGTGTTCTTTGAGGCTACTGGTGTTCTGGGAGGCTACTGGTGTTCTGGGAGGCTACTGGTGTCCTGGGAGGCTACTGGTGTTCTTTGAGGCTACTGGTGTTCTGGGAGGCTACTGGTGTTCTGGGAGGCTCCTGGTGTCCTGGGAGGCTACTGGTGTTCTGGGAGGCTACTGGTGTTCTGGGAGGCTACTGGTGTTCTGGGAGTCTGCTGGTGTTCTGGGAGGCTACTGGTGTTCTGGGAGGCTACTGGTGTTCTGGGAGGCTACAAGTGTTCTGGGAGTCTACTGGTGTCCTGGGAGTCTTCTGGTGTTCTGAGAGGCTACTGGTGTTCTGGGAGGCTACTGGTGTTCTGGGAGGCTACTGGTGTTCTGGGAGTCTGCTGGTGTTCTGGGAGGCTACTGGTGTTCTGGGAGGCTCCTGGTGTCCTGGGAGGCTACTGGTGTTCTGGGAGGCTACTGGTGTTCTGGGAGGCTACTGGTGTTCTGGAAGGCTACTGGTGTCCTGGGAGGCTACTGGTGTTCTGGGAGGCTACTGGTGTTCTGGGAGGCTACAAGCGTTCTGGGAGTCTACTGGTGTCCTGGGAGTCTTCTGGTGTTCTGGGAGGCTACTGGTGTTCTGGGAGGCTACTGGTGTTCTGGGAGGCTACTGGTGTTCTGGGAGGCTATTCGTGATCTGGGAGGATACTGGTGTTCTAAAGGGCTACTGGTGTCCTAGGAGGAAACTGGTCTCCTATGAGGCTACTGGTGTTCTTGGAGGCTACTGGTGTTCTTGGAGGCTACTGGTGTTCTGGGAGGCTACTGGTGTCCAGGGAGGCTACTAGTGTTCTGGGAGCCTACAGGTGTTCTAAGAGCCTACAGGTGTCTTATCCAGTGGGCGAGAATAGTTTCTCTGCCCTTTGTTCTTTTCGCATTGACGATGTGATCATGCTGTTCCACCAGTTTGTGATCCTGGTAGAGGTCCAGCCCAAAAATGATGACGGGTGTCCTGTGGGTATGAGCAGGCGGTGGTGGTTTCCTCATTGTTATACCAGCAAGCTCTTGAGTACAGAAATATTGTACCATCTCTTCAGCAAAGTTCCCACGGACATGGTTTGCATGTCCATTCGCCAACCAATACCCACCACCAGGGTGTTTAATGGCTGCCTCAGCCAACCATGCATATTTCGTTGCAGTTCCCGTGTCCGGGGGAAAATGCAGGTTGATTCTTTTCTTCTCATGGTTTCGATTTAATAACTCTTTGGTTCCTTGTGTCTTTCTCCGGATCTCAACAGTTGTCCAAGGAATTTCGTCACTATTGGGCTCCTCCTGAGCACCATTTGACTCCACTGTGAAAGATACCATGCTTGTATCTTCCTCGTGTGGACCACATGATGTCCTAGCACTCTGGTGTGAGGCCATTGAGGCAGCACCTGCCGTCTCTAAGGCAGTAGTCGCAATACCTGGAGCGTCGCCTGGGCAGGTTCACAGCTGCACACAACACCAACCACTGAGTTACACATCAACCACACAGCAAAGGGATTTAAATCATAACGCAGGATCAGTAGTAATAATTCACACACTATTTATGCATGCAGAACCACTGCTAAAAGGCGGGACACATGGAATTAAGGCCTCTGCTCCACATAAGCGCGCCTGTTTTCAAGTTCACTGAGTCCGAACTAAGATTACTTGCCAAATGTATTTTTTGGTCACGTGTGTAGCTCCTCAGTGTGCACAGCACACCTTCTGAATCCAGTGCAATAAACTAAGCACTGAGAAAAAATATATAACACTCAACGTACCATAGTATTAATAACAGGTAGAGAGGTGTGAATAAGCTGCAGATACACTTGGCACCGCTGTGGTGTGTACCTGGCAGCATGCATGCCACCTATGATACCTGCCCGATGATTTCCAAAGTCACTCTGATACGTAATGCACTCTTACACAATTAACAGTGTCTGTTGTATATATATGCGAAACGAAACCCGAAACGGCCTGAAACGCTATGCGTACTACTAGCTTTAGGTATTTTATGTACTAGCTCTATCTATAAATCCAACATTATGTTTGTAACTAATCCTCTATGTATGTACCTTTACCCGAATAAACATTTGATTTGATTTGATTTTATATATAGCCTGGCATTGACCATATCATTAAACTCACATTCTGCAGGGCCTGAAGTTGCCTCAGGCGAGTTCAGCAGGTTGCAACTTGGTGCATGGGGATGCAACACGAGCCACGGCACATAACAGCAAACTCAGTGCTACCCAAGTGAACTCAGTGCGACCCAGTGAACACACCACCACCAGTGAACACAACAGCACCACCAGTGAACACAACACCACCAACAGCACCACCAGTGAACACAACACCACCAGTGAACACAACACCAGTGAACACAACACCACCAACAGCACCACCAGTGAACGCAACACCACCAGTGAAGACAACAGCACCACCAGTGAACACAACGACACTAGTGTACACAACACCATTGACCACTGGCACTGGCATACAAACAGTACCACCAGCACATGACGGTGGTGCAACACCACATACAACACCACCAGTGAACACACTCACCAGCAACACCACATACAACACCACCAGTGAACACACTCACCAGCAACACCACATACAACACCACCAGTGAACACACTCACCAGCAACACCACATACAACACCACCAGTGAACACACTCACCAGCAACACCACATACAACACCACCAGTGAACACACTCACCAGCAACACCACATACAACACCACCAGTGAACACACTCTCACCAGCAACAACACCGCACACAGTACATCTGATGACCAACACCTCCACAATGGATAACCATGCTGAAGAAAGTCTCACTATCCTACAATGGAACTGCAATGGCGTTCGCAATAGAATTAATGACATCATACAATACGCTCGTGAACACCAAACTGACGTCATAGTGCTACAGGAGACAATGGTAGGTGATGACTTCAACCCAAGGTTCAGCGGTTATCGCAAGTTCTCCCTGCCACATGGGGAAAGAAAACGGGGTCTCATCACTTATGTAAATAACAACATTCCCGCACAGATTATTGATGACCTGCACATGGGGGATGAGTTTGAATCACTGGGAGTAACACTTTACTTAAACAATAATGCTCTACATATAATCAACCTATATGTGCCACAGAGTAAACTTGACCTTGACGCACTGCCTGAGTTTGTTAATGAAGAACCTACCCTGCTGGTTGGTGACCTGAATGCCAGACACCCACACTTTGGTGCCAACTGTCATCAGCCCAATGTCAATGGACGGAAACTGTCACTCTTTGTCAGGGGAAGTGAAAACCTTAGGGTCCTGGGTGATGAACAGCCAACTCACCTCAGAGGAGAAAGATTAGATTATGCTCTCCTGCTGAATGCACAGGCCACGGATGCCAGTACACACATTGTGCACAGTTTATGTAGTGACCATTGGGCACTGATTACCACCGTCGACATGAGCAAGAGAAGGAAAGAGACAAATAAAAGAAAAAGGTTATCACTCGAACCAGATATGAGGCCGCACTTCATAAACAGGATGAGTGACTGGTTCACGGAATACCAAATCCCAGAAGACATTAACACATTTGTTGATGACCTTAACCACCAAATTGAGAGCTGTCTAAGAGTTCCGCGCCGTACGCCTGGGCGAAGTAACCCTCAGAGGAAGAAAATAAAATGGTATGAGAATGATTACATAAAGATGCTTAACGCAAATGTGCGAGACATGAGTAGAGAGTACCGGAGACATCCCACTGAAAGTAACCAAGAGTTGTTTAAAACAGTGTGTCAAGTAGCCAGGGAAGAGAAGATTAAAGAGCGGGAAAGACAATGGCTTGAGTTCACTAGCTCTATTGGACGGGAAACATCTGCAAGACAAGTGTGGGCAAAAATTCAGATAGCTAAGGGGGGCAGAGCCCGGCCTGCGGCTCACAAAGACCCCCAGGGTAAGGCTGAGGAACTAATTCACAAGTGGAGTGATGCAGCATCCTCCTCCTCCCTCCCTGCAGAAATCAGCAGGGAACAGCTCCTGCGACATGATGACAGAAGAATTAGGATAACAAGAGCACTGTCTAGTGATGACGAGTATGGGGAACCAATCACAGCCCAAGAAGTAAGGGGCGCTATGAAAAAGGGTAAAAGTACAGCACCTGGTGAAGATGGCGTCACCTACGACATACTCAATGCACTGTGTGAAGTGTCTGGGAATCCACTACTCCACCTGTTTAACAAGTCATTCCTAAGTGGAGTGTTGCCCACACAATGGAAACACGCAATAATTATTCCCATACCGAAGCCTAATGACCCTGGTAATTACAGACCTATCAGCCTCGTGTCATGCACTTGCAAGATGCTTGAAAGGATCATCCTAAACCGACTGTTGCACAAAATAGGCAGGTTAGGGGAGGGGGTCAATGGATTTGTTAAAGGACGGAGCACAGCAAATTGTATAGTTAATTACTTGGTTAATGACACGGCTAGGTACTCTGTATTTGTTGACATCAAAGGAGCCTTCGACAAAGCACAGGGGATTGCGATCCTGGACGAGCTTACATGCATGGGTGTCAAGGGGAGACTCATGAAATGGGTTGAAGACTACCTCACAGGAAGGAAAGCCAAGGTTTGCTTCAATGGAGCAGTCTCCAGAACAACGAGTATGGAACTCGGGACCCCCCAAGGCGGAGTCTTAAGCCCTACACTATTCAGTGTACTTATGAACGCCATTGCAAATATTGATTTTCCGGAAGGAACACAACAAGTGGGATATGCAGATGATGTCCTAATACAAGCTCCCACCTTGGGAAAAATTGAACAGTCCATTGAACTCCTCGGAAGGAAATGTATTGAGCTCGGTTTCACTCTCTCCACAAACAAGACGAAGGCATACTCCCATCACAAGCGGAGAGCAAATGAAGAACTGCAAATTAATGGTGTAACACTTGAATGGGTTGACCACTACCGGTACCTTGGCGTCGCTGTCGGCTCTAACAAGGGAAAGAAAGAGGAGCTCAATCAACTCATAGGAACATGCAAAAGTCGACTCAGGGCACTGAAAGCTATGACCTGGAATGGACATGGAGCCTCTATTGCCGTGCTCAAAATGATGTACACAGCCTATGTGCGCTCCGTCATAGACTATGCCGCACCAGTACTGTGCACCTACTCCCAAACCGATATGAAAAGGCTTGAAAGCATTCAAAATGAAGCCATGACAATCATTCTTGGAGTCCCAAGAACTGCCAAAACGTCTAATCTACAAGAGGAGTTGTCCCTTCCCAGTATTAAAAGCAGAATTCAGGAGCTGAATGCTAAGCTTGCAATTAGGATAGCCAGAGATCCCCATTACAATGATATTGCCAAGAAAAAACTGAGCTCTGTGCTACTTTCAGGGGGAAACAGGAGAAGCAAAAAATGGCATCACAGAGCAGTCTGCTACCTTGAAGAGCTTCACCTGCTTGAGCAAGCCCGTGAGCTCCTGCCTGTAGAGAGGTTACCTCCCTGGGAGGATGACTCATGTAAGATCATCATCAATGAAATGGCAATGAAAAAATCCAACATGATACCACAAGAAATGAGGCACAAGTATCTCGAGGACATTTATAAAGAAGCCGGAGATGAACTAGATCAAATCTACACTGACGGGTCATCTAATCCTATCAATGGCAGGGCTGGTGCAGCATACACGGTAATCAAGGATAATACCTTCCAACGCAGAAATGAAGAAAAAGCACGTATTGAGAACTATGCCTCTTCAACGCAAGCAGAGCTAACTGCCATTGTTATGGCGTTAAGGTTTCTTGAACGGAACACTAATGGTGCAGTGATTTGCACCGATTCAAAAGCAGCACTGCAAAGCCTAAGTAAAAATCAGGCAGAAAATCTTGCAATAGTCGCTGAAATCAAGAGAGCTGTGAGAGTACTTACCAATCAGGGAAGAGTCATCAAGTTTCTGTGGATCCCCTCCCATGTTGGAATATGTGGGAATGAACGAGCAGATGTGCTGGCTGCTGAAGGCGCTGAAGGAGACCATATTGAATACTTCATACCCAAGACTCAACTACAAATTAGAGGTATTATCAGGCAACATCACCGTGACAAGGTAACTGAGGAAAGGAGGATAGAAGCACAAACCAGTGAATCTGTACGATGGTACAACATGGTTGCAGCTGGCAATCCCAATCAGTATGGCCGAAGAGGAGGACGACGAGTGAGAGAATCTGTAATAGCGAGAATCCGTCTTGGATACAAATATCCATGGAGATTTGGAATGGAAACAACAGTTGATCAGCGAAGTTGCAGAATCTGTGGTGAGAGTGATGGACACTGCCTTGACCACTATCTACGTGAATGTGAACACCTGAGAGACATTAGGAATAACTGTAGAATAATAAACCCCACATTGTTTGAGTTAGGAAAACACTATTTGTCAAATATTGATACTGTTCTTAAAAGATTTCCCCATTTTGCACCCGCAAGATAACGTAAGCTTTTAAGGGTTGATAAATGTTAATCTTCTTGTTTGAGGAGCTGTTCACTTGAGACAGTTAAGCAAGTCCCAGCTGTGTCTGGGTACAAGTGACAGGATGAACAACCCAGCGGGTTTTCTTCCTATTGGGGAGTGTTGTACATTCTGCTATGGCGGTATGTTCACTCACAAGATGAGTGGCGCTGCCCAATAAACTCGCCCCTCGGGGCAAAATTTTAATTTTTTTTTTTCTGCGACACGTACACTTTAGTTCAGTATAGCGGGGCGAGGGTAGCAGTCCCCAACCTCTGTATACAAAATGTCGCACGGGAAACGCAACTCTCTGGAGGAGGGCAACTAGGGCGCAGTTCACGTGCCCGGCCTGAGACAAGTGCCTGGTTCCTGGCCAGGCCTTGCCACGTTTCCACCCCACCGGCTCTGAGGCTCTTCCGCGCCTCAGAGCCTCATGGTGCCCTGCACCTCCATGGTGCAGAGCACCATGGAGCATTTCAGCAAGTCCTTGCTGAGTGTCTGCTCACCTCGTGGCCATGTATCCTCACTTCTTTGAACTATCGACGAGCGACATATTTGGCATGACCCCTCAGGGCGACAGCTGGGTGGTGTTCTGGGAGGTTACTGGTGTTCTGGGAGGCTACTGGTGTTCTGGGAGGGTAGTGATGTTCTGGAAGACTACTGGTGTTTTGTGAGGCCACTTGTGTTCTGGGAGGCTACCGGTGTTCTGGAAGACTACTGGTGTTCAGGGAGGCTACTGGTGCCCTGGGAGGCTACTGGTGTTTTGTGAGGCCACTTGTGTCCTGGGAGGCTACCGGTTTTCTGGAAGACTACTGGTGTTCAGGGAGGCTACTGGTGCCCTGGGAGGCTACTTGTGTTTTGTGAGGCCACTTGTGTTCTGGGAGGCTACCGGTGTTCTGGAAGACTACTGGTGTTCAGGGAGGCTTCTGGTGCCCTGGGAGGCTACTGGTGTTTTGTGAGGCCACTTGTGTTCTGGGAGGCTACCGGTGTTCTGGAAGACTACTGTTGTTCAGGGAGGCTACTGGTGCCCTGGGAGGCTACTGGTGTTTTGTGAGGCCACTTGTGTTCTGGGAGGCTACCGGTGTTCTGGAAGACTACTGGTGTTCAGGGAGGCTACTGGTGCCCTGGGAGGCTACTGGTGTTTTGTGAGGCCACTTGTGTTCTGGGAGGCTACCGGTGTTCTGGAAGACTACTGGTGTTCAGGGAGGCTACTGGTGTTCTGAGAGGCTACTGGTGTTTTGTGAGGCCACTTGTGTTCTGGGAGGCTACCGGTGTTCAGGGAGGCTACTGGTGTTCTGGGAGGCTACTGGTGTTCTGAGAGGCTACTGGTGTTTTGTGAGGCCACTTGTGTTCTGGGAAGCTACTGGTGCCCTGGGAGGCTACTGGTGTTCTGGAGGCTACTAGTGTTCTGGAACGCTACTGGTGTTTTGGGAGGCTACTGGTGTTCAGGGAGGCTATTGGTGTTCGGCGAAGCTACTGGTGTCCTGGGAGGCTACTGGTGTTCTGGGAGGCAAATGGTGTCTTGTGAGGCCACTGGTGTTCTGGGAGGCTGCTGGTGTTCTGGGAGGCTACTGGTGTTCTGGGAGGCTACTGGTGTTCTGGAAGGCTGCTGGTGTTCAGGTAGGCTATTGGTGTTCTGGGAGGCTACTGGTGTTCTGGGGGGCTACTGGTGTTCTGGAAGACTACTGGTGTTCAGGGAGGCTATTGGTGTTCTGGGAAGCTACTGGTGTCTTGGGAGGCTACTGGTGTTCTGGGAGGCTAATGGTGTTCTGGGAGGCTACTGGTGTTCCGGGAGAGTGCTGGTCTTCTGGGAGGCTACTGGTGTTCCAAGAGGGTACTAGTGTTCTGGGAGGCTAATGGTGTCCTGGGAGGCTACTGGTGTTCTGGGAGTCTACTGGTGTCCTGGGAGGCTACTGGTGTTCTGGGAGGCTATTGGTGTTCTGGGAGGCTACTGGTGTTCTGGGAGGCTACTGGTGTTCTGGGAGGCTACTGGTGTTCTGGGAGGCTACTGGTGTTCTGGGAGGCTACTGGTGTTCTGGGAGGCTAATGGTGTCCTGGGAGGCTACTGGTGTTCTGTGAGGCTATTGGTGTTCTGGGAAGCTACTGGTGTTCTGGGAGGCTATTGGTGTTCTGGGAAGCTACTGGTGTTCTGAGAGGCAACAGATGTTCTGGGAGGCTACCGGTGTTCTGGGAGGCTACTGGTGTTCTGGGAGGCTACTGGTGTTCTGGGAGGCTACTGGTGTTCTGGGAGGCTACTGGTGTTCTGGGAGGCTACTGGTGTTCTGGGAGGCTATTGGTGTTCTGGGAAGCTACTGGTGTTCTGGGAGGCTACTGGTGTTCTGGGAGGCTACTGGTGTCCTGGGAGGCTACTGGTGTTCTGGGAGGCTATTGGTGTTCTGGGAGGCTACTGGTGTTCTGGGAGGCTACTGGTATCAAAGGAGGCTACAGGTGTTCCAGGAGGCTACTGCATGGTGTCCCGTGAGGCTACAGGTGTCCTGGAAGGCTACTTGTATCTTGGGACGCTACTGGTGTTCTGGGAAGCTATTGGTGTCCGAGGAAGCTATTGGTGTCTTGGGAGGCTACTGGTGTTCTGGGAGACTATTGGTTTTCTGGGAGTTTACTAGTGTCCTGGGAGTCTACATGTGTCCTGAGAGACTTCTGGTGTTCTGGGAGGCTACTGGTGTTCTGGGAGTCTTCTGGTGTTCTGGGAGTCTCCTTGTATCCTGGGAGGCTACTGGTGTTCTGGTAGGTTACTGGTGTCTTGTGAGGCTACTGGTGTCTTGGGAGGCTACTGGTTTCTCGGGAGCCCACTGGTGTTCTGGGAGGCTACTGATGTCCAGGGATGCTACTGGTGTTCTGGGAGGCTACTGGTGTTCTGGGAGGCTACTGGTGTCCTGCGAGGCTACTGGTGTCCTGGGAGGCTACTGGTGTCTTGGGAGGCTACTGGTGTTCTGGGAGGCTACTGGTGTTCTGGGAGGCTACTGGTGTTCCGGGAGAGTGCTGGTCTTCTGGGAGGCTACTGGTGTTCCAAGAGGGTACTAGTGTTCTGGGAGGCTAATGGTGTCCTGGGAGGCTACTGGTGTTCTGGGAGTCTACTGGTGTCCTGGGAGGCTACTGGTGTTCTGGAAGGCTATTGGTGTTCTGCGAAGCTACTGGTGTTCTGGGAGGCTACTGGTGTTCTGGGAGGCTACTGGTGTTCTGGGAGGCTACTGGTGTTCTGGGAGGCTACTGGTGTTCTGGGAGGCTACTGGTGTTCTGGGAGGCTAATTGTGTCCTGGGAGGCTACTGGTGTTCTGGGAGGCTATTGGTGTTCTGGGAAGCTACTGGTGTTCTGGGAGGCTATTGGTGTTCTGGGAAGCTACTGGTGTTCTGAGAGGCAACAGATGTTCTGGGAGGCTACCGGTGTTCTGGGAGGCTACTGGTGTTCTGGGAGGCTACTGGTGTTCTGGGAGGCTACTGGTGTTCTGGGAGGCTACTGGTGTTCTGGGAGGCTACTGGTGTTCTGGGAGGCTATTGGTGTTCTGGGAAGCTACTGGTGTTCTGGGAGGCTACTGGTGTTCTGGGAGGCTACTGGTGTCCTGGGAGGCTACTGGTGTTCTGGGAGGCTATTGGTGTTCTGGGAGGCTACTGGTGTTCTGGGAGGCTACTGGTATCAAAGGAGGCTACAGGTGTTCCAGGAGGCTACTGCATGGTGTCCCGTGAGGCTACAGGTGTCCTGGAAGGCTACTTGTATCTTGGGACGCTACTGGTGTTCTGGGAAGCTATTGGTGTCTTGGGAGGCTACTGGTGTTTTGTGAAGCTATTGGTGTCCGAGGAAGCTATTGGTGTCTTGGGAGGCTACTGGTGTTCTGGGAGACTATTGGTTTTCTGGGAGTTTACTAGTGTCCTGGGAGTCTACATGTGTCCTGAGAGACTTCTGGTGTTCTGGGAGGCTACTGGTGTTCTGGGAGTCTTCTGGTGTTCTGGGAGTCTCCTTGTATCCTGGGAGGCTACTGGTGTTCTGGTAGGTTACTGGTGTCTTGTGAGGCTACTGGTGTCTTGGGAGGCTACTGGTTTCTCGGGAGCCCACTGGTGTTCTGGGAGGCTACTGATGTCCAGGGATGCTACTGGTGTTCTGGGAGGCTACTGGTGTTCTGGGAGGCTACTGGTGTCCTGCGAGGCTACTGGTGTCCTGGGAGGCTACTGGTGTCCTGGGAGGCTACTGGTGTCCTGGGAGGCTACTGGTGTCCTGGGAGGCTACTGGTGTCCTGGGAGGCTACTGGTGTCCTGGGAGGCTACTGGTGTCCTGCGAGGCTACTGGTGTCCTGCGAGGCTACTGGTGTCCTGGGAGGCTACTGGTGTTCTGGGAGGCTACTGGTGTTCTGGTAGGCTACTGCTGTTCTGGGAGACTACTGGTGTTCTGGAAGGCTACTGGTGTTCTGGGAGGCTACTGGTGTTCAGGGAGGCTATTGGTGTTCTGGGAAGCTACTGGTGTCCTGGAAGGCTACTGGTGTTCTGAGAGGCTACTGGTGTTTTGTGAGGCCACTTGTGTTCTGGGAGGCTACTGGTGTCCTGGGAGGCTACTGGTGTTCCGGGAGGGTACTGGTGTCCTGGAAGGCTACTGGTGTTCTGGGAGGCTACTGGTGTTCTGGGAAGCTACTGGTGTCCTGGGAGGCTACTGGTGTTCTGGAAGGCTACTGGTGTTCAGGGAGGCTACTGGTGTCTTTGGAGTCAAATTGTGTCCTGGGAGTCTACTGGTGTTCTGGGAGTCTTCTGGTGTTCTGGGAGGCTACTGGTGTTCTCGGATGCTACTGGTGTCCTGTGAGCCTACTGGTGTTCTGGGAAGCTACTGGTGTCTGGGAGGCGACAGGTGTTCAAGGATGCTACTGGTGTCCTGTGAGGCTACTCGTGTCTTGGGAGGCTACTGGTGTTCTGGAAGGCTACTGATTTCCTGGGAGGCTACTGGCGTCCTGGGAGGCTACTGGTGTTCTGCGAGGCTACAGGTGTTCAGGGAGTCTCCTCGTGTCCTGGGAAGCTACTGGTGTTCTGAGAGCCTACAGATGTTCTGGGAGACTACTGGGGTCTTGGAAGGATACAGGTGTTCTAGGAGGCTACGCATGGTTTCCTGTGAGGCTACTGGTGTCTTGGGAACCTACTGATGTTCTGGGAGGCTACAGGTGTCCTGTGAGGCTACAGGTGTTATGGTATGCTACTGGTGTTCTGGGAGGCTACTGGTGTCAATGGAGGCTACAGGTGTTCCAGGAGGCTACTGCATGGTATCCCGTGAGGCTATAGGTGTCCTGGAAGGCTACTTGTGTCTTGGGACGCTATTGGTGTTCTGGGAGACTATTGGTGTCTTGGGAGGCTACTGGTGTTCTGTGAAGCTTCTGGTGTCTTGGGAGGCTACTGGTGTTCTGGGAGGCTATTGGTGTCTTGGGAGGCTACTGGTGTTCTGCGAAGCTATTGGTGTTCGGGGAGACTATTGGTTTTCTGGGAGTTTACTAGTGTCCTGGGAGTCTACTGGTGTCCGTGAAGGCTCCTGGTGTCCTGGGAGTCTTCTGGTGTTCTGGGAGTCTCCTTGTGTCCTGGGAGGCTACTGGTGTTCTGGTAGGTTACTGGTGTCTTGTGAGGCTACTGGTGTCTCGGGAGCCCACTGGTATTCTGGGAGGCTACTGGTGTCCTGGGAGGCTACTGGTGTCCTAAGAGGCTATTGGTGTACTGCGAGGCTACTGGTGTTCTGGGAGGCTACTGGTGTCCTGGGAGGCTACTGGTGTTCTGGAAGGCTATTGGTGTTCTGGAAGGCTATTGGTGTTCTGGAAGGCTACTGGTGTTCTGGGAGGCTACTGGTGTTCTGGAAGGCTTTGGCCCAGCAAACAGAAAACTTTTTCTTACGTTTTCATTTGGTAGCAGGATTGTGACACTATTTATATAAAGTCGTATTTTGAATGTATAGCATACAATAATTTAAGTCAATCAAATCGTAGACTTTTTTAGCAATTGTATATATGATGTTTTATAGCATTTATAATTTAAATTAAGTACTAATTACCTAATGTGAGTTTGTGTGTGTGTGTACTCATCTATTTGTGCTTGCAGAATCGAGCATTGACACTTGAATCCCGCCTTACGAGCCACCGGTTGTTGACAGCAATGACTCCGGTCTTATTTCCCTATCATATCTAGTTTTAAAGTTATGAACAGTTTGTTTCCACAACCTGCTCCTTAAGTGCATTCCATTTTTCCACTACTCTCACACTAAAAGAAAACTTCCAAACATCTCTATGACTCATCTGAGTTTCCAACTTCTCACCCATGTCCCCTTGTTCTGTTGGCTTTCCGTGTGAGCATTTTGTGTGTTTCCACTCTGTCAATACCCCTGAGTATTTTATACGTCCCAATCATATCCCCCTTCTCCCTTCTTTTTTCTAGTGTCGTAAGAGTCAGTTTCTTCCGGCGATGTTCATACCCCATCCCTCGTAACGTTGGGACGAGTCTCGCGTAAGCAGTGTAAAGCGCCCTAAATGCCCCATTACTCAGGTTTCTGAATGATGTTCAAACTTTTGCCAGTGTAGAGTACGCTGCTGTCGTTATCCTATTTATATATGCCTCAGGAGTTAGCTTAGGTGTTATGTCCACGCCCAGGTCTCTTTCTCGAGTCGTCAAAGGAAGGCAGTTCGCCATCATTGTGTACTGTCCCTTTCGTCTCCCATCACCTAATCCCATTTCCAAACTTTACATTTGCTCGTGTTGAACTCCAGTAGCTATTTCTCTGACCATCTCTGCAACCCGTTCAAGTCCTCTTGGAGGATCCTGCAATCCTCATCTGTCACAACTCTTCTCATCAACTTCGCGTTATCCGTGAACTTCTACTCCTATACAGGATTCTACTCGTGTAAACATGTCATTAACGTATATTTGAAATAGAATTGGTCCCAGCACCGATCCTTGAGGTACTCCACTCGTTACTGTTCACCAGTCCGACTTCTCGCCTCTTACCATTACTCTCTGGTTCCTCCCTTTTAGGTAGTTCTTTACCCATGCTAGGGCCTTTCCGCTTAGTTCCGCCTGTCTCTCAAGTTTGAATAGCAGTCTCATGTGCGGTACTGTATCAAAGGCTTTTTGGAAGTCCAGAAATATGCAGTCTTCCCAACCTTCTCTGTCCTGCCTTATCCTCGTTACTTTATCATAGAATTCCAAAAGGTTTATTAGGCAAGATTTCCCTTTCCAGAACCCTTGTTGATGTTTGTTTACAAACCTGTTGTTCTCCAGGTGTGCAACAAGTCTTAGCCTAATTATTCTTTCAAGTATTTTACAGGGGATGCTTGTCAGTGATAGAGATCTATAGTTAAGTGCCTCCTCCCTATCACCTTTCTTGAAAATCGTTACGACATTTGCCTTCTTCCAGCAACTGGGTAATTCTCCAGACATAAGTGACTCGTTAAAGACCGTTGCCAGAGGCACGCTGAGGGCCGGCGTTGCCTCTTTTAGTGTCCACGGTGATACTTTTGATCCAACTGCTTTAGATGCATATAGTGTTGTCAACTGTTTCATTACCTCCTCTGCTGTCACCTCTGTATCTGAATGTCTTTCATCTAGGGTTATCTCTTCTAATAATGGGAGCTGCTCAGGCTCGGTTGTGAACACTCTGTGGAAACTCGCATTCAGTGCCTCATAGATTTCCTTGTCACTTTCTGTATATGCCCCCTCTGTTTTACTTAGTCTTGTCACTTGATCGTTCACTGTCATTTTTCTTTTTATATGGCTGTGTAGTAATTTAGGTTGCTTTTTCGATAGCCATATCGTTCTCGCAATTATTTTCCGATATTCTTCTTATGTTAATATAATCGTTCCTAGCTCTGCTGCATCTGATCCTGTTGCCCTCTGTCCTATATCTTCTATACTTCCTCCACTCCCTCCTGCTTCTCCTTTTTGCTTCCTTTCTCACTGTCTATTATACCATGGGGTTATTATATTCCCTCCTGCTTTTTTCCTTTACTACTGGTATGAATCTCTCTTCGGCCTCCTTACATTTACATATGACTAGGTCCATCATATCTTGGACTGTTTTTCCTCTAATGTCTTCATCCCACTGCACTTATCCCAAATAGTCCATTATTTTCCTGTAGTCCCCTTTCCAGTAGTCAACTCTCCTTTCCCAGACCTCTTTGAGTTTCATTATGTAGTCAAAGACTAGGACACAATGGTCACTGGCCCCTAGAGGTATTTCATGTTCAAAATTCTCGATGTCTTCTACGTTCTGAGTGAAAATCAGGTCTAATAGGCTCGGTGTATCCCTTCCTCTTTCACTTGTGTCTTCCTTCACATGTTGTGTTAGAAAATTCTTGTCTATTACGTCTACTAACTTTGCTCCCCATGTTTCCTTCCCCGCCATGGGGATTCCTTGATTCTCAATTTCTATCTCCATGATTTAGGTCCCACATGACCAGCAGATTCGCTCTCATTCTGTGAGCTAATGTTGCAGCCATACACAATTAGCTCACATTATGTGAGCTAAAGTGTTTGTGTGTGTTTGAGTACATGTGCATATGCGTGTGCTTGTGCGTTAATGTGCGTGTGCTTGTGCGTTAATGTGCGTGTGCTTGTGCGTGTGTGTACGTATAAGTGTGTATGTGTGTGTGTGTGTGCATTTGAGTGTGTGTGTGGGTATGTGTACGTGTGCGTATGTGTGTGTCTGTGTAGAAAGTAGAGGAAAGAATGTGAGTGGAAAGTACTGATAGGAAAGCCTTACTACTAGTTTGTGTGTGTCTTATGTTAAGGAGGAGTCAGAGAAGTGCCTGTCCAAGCTGAGACTCTTGAGTGTAATATGATACTGGCCTGCGGTCATGACCCTTGTGTAGGGGTGGCCCAGAGTCATTCTCCCTCTGGCACTGTTGCTGACCGATCGTGGCCTCCAGCTGCTTGGTTAAACACATGCCATCCTTATCTCTCTGTCACTGTCTGTCTGTCTCTCTGTCTCTCTCTCTCTCTCTCTCTCTGTCTCTCTGTCTCTCTGTCTCTCTGTCTCTCTCTCTGTCTCTCTGTCTCTCTGTCTCTCTCTCTGTCTCTCTGTCTCTCTCTCTGTCTCTCTGTCTCTCTGTCTCTCTCTCCCTCTCTCTCTCTGTCTGTGTCTCTCTGTCTCTCTGTCTCTCTGTCTCTCTCTCTCTCTCTCTCTCTCTCTCTCTCTCTCTCTCTCTCTCTCTCTCTCTCTCTCTCTCTCTCTCTCTCTCTCTCTCTCTCTCTCTCTCTCTCTCTCTCTCTCTCTCTCTCTCCCTGCCTGTGCCTCTCCCTGCCTCTGCCTCTCCCTGACCTTGCCTCTCCCTGCCTCTGCCTCTCCCTGTCTCTGCCTCTCCCTGTCTCTGCCTCTCCCTGCCTCTGCCTCTCCCTGTCTCTGCCTCTCCCTGACCTTGCCTCTCCCTGCCTCTGCCTCTCCCTGTCTCTGCCTCTCCCTGTCTCTGCCTCTCCCTGTCTCTGCCTCTCCCTGACCTTGCCTCTCCCTGCCTCTGCCTCTCCCTGTCTCTGCCTCTCCCTGTCTCTGCCTCTCCCTGTCTCTGCCTCTCCCTGCCTCTGCCTCTCCCTGACCTTGCCTCTCCCTGCCTCTGCCTCTCCCTGTCTCTGCCTCTCCCTGTCTCTGCCTCTCCCTGTCTCTGCCTCTCCCTGCCTCTGCCTCTCCCTGCCTCTGCCTGTCTCTGCCTCTCCCTGCCTCTGCCTCTCCCTGTCTCTGCCTCTCCCTGCCTCTGCCTCTCCCTGCCTCTGCCTCTGCCTCTCCCTGACCTTGCCTCTCCCTGCCTCTGCCTCTCCCTGCCTCTGCCTCTCCCTGTCTCTGCCTCTCCCTGCCTCTGCCTCTCCCTGTCTCTGCCTCTCCCTGCCTCTGCCTCTCCCTGTCTCTGCCTCTCCCTGCCTCTGCCTCTCCCTGCCTCTGCCTCTCCCTGCCTCTGCCTCTCCCTGTCTCTGCCTCTCCCTGCTTCTGCCTCTCCCTGTCTCTGCCTCTCCCTGCCTCTGCCTCTCCCTGCCTCTGCCTCTGCCTCTCCCTGACCTTGCCTCTCCCTGCCTCTGCCTCTCCCTGCCTCTGCCTCTCCCTGACCTTGCCTCTCCCTGCCTCTGCCTCTCCCTGCCTCTGCCTCTCCCTGCCTCTGCCTCTCCCTGCCTCTGCCTCTCCCTACCTCTGCCTCTCCCTGTCTCTGCCTCTCCCTGCCTCTGCCTCTCCCTGCCTCTGCCTCTGCCTCTCCCTGACCTTGCCTCTCCCTGCCTCTGCCTCTCCCTGCCTCTGCCTCTCCCTGACCTTGCCTCTCCCTGCCTCTGCCTCTCCCTGCCTCTGCCTCTCCCTGCCTCTGCCTCTCCCTGCCTCTGCCTCTCCCTGCCTCTGCCTCTCCCTGTCTCTGCCTCTCCCTGTCTCTGCCTCTGCTTCTCCCTGTCTCTGCCTCTCCCTGCCTCTGCCTCTCCCTGCCTCTGCCTCTCCCTGCCTCTGCCTCTCCCTGTCTCTGCCTCTCCCTGTCTCTGCCTCTGCTTCTCCCTGTCTCTGCCTCTCCCTGCCTCTGCCTCTCCCTGTCTCTGCCTCTCCCTGTCTCTGCCTCTCCCTGTCTCTGCCTCTCCCTGCCTCTGCCTCTCCCTGCCTCTGCCTCTCCCTGCCTCTGCCTCTCCCTGCCTCTGCCTCTCCCTGCCTCTGCCTCTCCCTGCCTCTGCCTCTCCCTGTCTCTGCCTCTCCCTGTCTCTGCCTCTCCCTGTCTCTGCCTCTCCCTGCCTCTGCCTCTCCCTGCCTCTGCCTCTCCCTGCCTCTGCCTCTCCCTGCCTCTGCCTCTCCCTGCCTCTGCCTCTCCCTGCCTCTGCCTCTCCCTGCCTCTGCCTCTCCCTGCCTCTGCCTCTCCCTGCCTCTGCCTCTCCCTGTCTCTGCCTCTCCCTGCCTCTGCCTCTCCCTGCCTCTGCCTCTCCCTGCCTCTGCCTCTCCCTGTCTCTGCCTCTCCCTGTCTCTGCCTCTCCCTGTCTCTGCCTCTCCCTGCCTCTGCCTCTCCCTGCCTCTGCCTCTCCCTGCCTCTGCCTCTCCCTGCCTCTGCCTCTCCCTGCCTCTGCCTCTCCCTGCCTCTGCCTCTCCCTGCCTCTGCCTCTCCCTGCCTCTGCCTCTCCCTGTCTCTGCCTCTCCCTGTCTCTGCCTCTCCCTGCCTCTGCCTCTGCCTCTCCCTGCCTCTGCCTCTCCCTGCCTCTGCCTCTCCCTGCCTCTGCCTCTCCCTGCCTCTGCCTCTCCCTGCCTCTGCCTCTCCCTGTCTCTGCCTCTCCCTGTCTCTGCCTCTCCCTGTCTCTGCCTCTCCCTGCCTCTGCCTCTCCCTGCCTCTGCCTCTCCCTGTCTCTGCCTCTCCCTGCCTCTGCCTCTCCCTGCCTCTGCCTCTCCCTGCCTCTGCCTCTCCCTGCCTCTGCCTCTCCCTGTCTCTGCCTCTCCCTGCCTCTGCCTCTCCCTGCCTCTGCCTCTCCCTGACCTTGCCTCTCCCTGCCTCTGCCTCTCCCTGCCTCTGCCTCTCCCTGTCTCTGCCTCTCCCTGTCTCTGCCTCTCCCTGTCTCTGCCTCTCCCTGCCTCTGCCTCTCCCTGTCTCTGCCTCTCCCTGCCTCTGCCTCTCCCTGCCTCTGCCTCTCCCTGTCTCTGCCTCTCCCTGCCTCTGCCTCTCCCTGCCTCTGCCTCTCCCTGACCTTGCCTCTCCCTGCCTCTGCCTCTCCCTGTCTCTGCCTCTCCCTGCCTCTGCCTCTCCCTGCCTCTGCCTCTCCCTGCCTCTGCCTCTCCCTGTCTCTGCCTCTCCCTGTCTCTGCCTCTCCCTGTCTCTGCCTCTCCCTGCCTCTGCCTCTCCCTGCCCTTGCCTCTCCCTGCCCTTGCCTCTCCCTGACCTTGCCTCTCCCTGTCTCTGCCTCTCCCTGCCTGTGCCTCTCCCTGACCTTGCCTCTCCCTGGCCTTGCCTCTCCCTGTCTCTGCCTCTCCCTGCCTCTGCCTCTCCCTGCCTCTGCCTCTCCCTGCCTCTACCTCTCCCTGCCTCTGCCTCTCCCTGTCTCTGCCTCTCCCTGTCTCTCCCTGTCTCTGCCTCTCCCTGCCTCTGCCTCTCCCTGACCTTGCCTCTCCCTGACCTTGCCTCTCCCTGACCTTGCCTCTCCCTGTCTCTGCCTCTCCCTGCCTGTGCCTCTCCCTGTCTCTGCCTCTCCCTGACCTTGCCTCTCCCTGACCTTGCCTCTCCCTGACCTTGCCTCTCCCTGACCTTGCCTCTCCCTGACCTTGCCTCTCCCTGACCTTGCCTCTCCCTGACCTTGCCTCTCCCTGACCTTGCCTCTCCCTGTCTCTGCCTCTCCCTGCCTGTGCCTCTCCCTGTCTCTGCCTCTCCCTGACCTTGCCTCTCCCTGACCTTGCCTCTCCCTGACCTTGCCTCTCCATGACCTTGCCTCTCCCTGACCTTGCCTCTCCCTGACCTTGCCTCTCCCTGTCTCTGCCTCTCCCTGCCTCTGCCTCTCCCTGCCCTTGCCTCTCCCTGCCCTTGCCTCTCCCTGACCTTGCCTCTCCCTGTCTCTGCCTCTCTCTGCCTGTGCCTCTTCCTGACCTTGCCTCTCCCTGGCCTTGTCTCTCCCTGTCTCTGCCTCTCCCTGCCTCTGCCTCTCCCTGTCTCTGCCTCTCCCTGTCTCTGCCTCTCCCTGCCTCTCCCTGTCTCTGCCTCTCCCTGTCTCTGCCTCTCCCTGTCTCTGCCTCTCCCTGACCTTGCCTCTCCCTGACCTTGCCTCTCCCTGACCTTGCCTCTCCCTGACCTTGCCTCTCCCTGACCTTGCCTCTCCCTTACCTTGCCTCTCCCTGACCTTGCCTCTCCCTGACCTTGCCTCTCCCTGACCTTGCCTCTCCCTGACCTTGCCTCTCCCTGACCTTGCCTCTGACAGTGGCAACTAATGTCAACATTAGTGGCAGTGTTGTGTTGTGTCATTCAGTGTTGTAATTAAGCACTGTATTTGCCACAGTATTGTGTTGGTCTACGTGACCGGGAGTTGCGTTGATTGCTGATTATTAAGTGAGGTTAGTGATATTGTAAATAGTGATACTAATGTCAGTAATAGTGTGCGGTAATTAGCAACGTGTTGACTAATCAGTGTTCGCCAAACGATCTTAGTGATCACCTAAGTGTTAACGTAATTCTTTGTGAGTTCATTAACTGTCAGTTTGACACTAATTAGTGAGGTAAGCCACTAATTGCTAATTACCCAGTATTTGATTAACTTCATTAAGCCTGGTTTGATTGCTTGACTGTCTGTGTTGACAGATTGTAATTAACGTAAATTACCTTGCTTTTGTGTAACTGTCTAGTTGACAGTAATCAACGTAATTAGAGAAGCTAATTAACATAAATTGGTTGAGATTTGTTGTTTGGATTGAAATTGCTTAGATCAATTGTGTTGTGGTTGTCATAGTGATGTACCGTAATTGATTGTCTTGACTGCTGTCCGGAGAGACGAGCTTTAAAGTAACTAAGACCAGCAACACTTTAACTAAGTGTTGCACTGATGACTGTACCTGTGACAGGTCTGTCTGTTGTGGCCTTAATTGTTGTTGTTTAAACATTGTTTTGCCGCAGTCGTTACGAACTGCTACTTGCGTCTGAGTGGTCGCCCACTGTTAAAGTTCTTGATGCCGCGATCGGTCTGAACCGGAAGTCCGACTATACCGGATTGTATAGTATTGACAGCGTGCGACTATGACCCTTAATGTAACGTTAAGCTGTTGTTGCCTTGTATTGTTATTATTAAATTTCATTAATAAATGTTATTGTTTTAAACTACGAGTGCCTTTCCGTTCACACTTTCTGAGACCTTTGTCCATGGTGGTTAACTCTGCCTTGCGTTTCAAATGGATTATATGTTGCTCTGGACACTTGGATTCCAGCCAAATTCCATAGCCACACACACACACACCAATAAGTTTGGTGTTAGACTCTATAGAGCTACTCTGACAACTACCCTCAGCAGTTACAGAAGCTCCACGACACACTGGATCATAGAGTGCCAAGGATTTGGACACTGGCGGCGGCTCTACGCCACCAACTACAGTCTTCGAGTAAAAGCTGCCATTGCAGCATGTGTTGTTGTCAGTACAGTCCTTTCTGACTGCGGTCACTTGTATTAGTGCCATCCACAGTAGGCATCACCTCAGTGTTGGAGTTATGTGAGAGTGTTGTGATCTTTGCGGGAGGATTCTGTGTCTGGGAGGGTATTGTGTTCTGGGAGTATTGTGTTCTGGGAGGGTATTGTGTTTTGGGAGGGTATTGTGTTCTGGGAGGGTATTGTCTTCTGGGAGGTTATTGTGTTCTGAGAGTATTGTGTTCTGGGAGGGTATTGTGTTCTGGGAGGGTATTGTGTTCTGGGAGGGTATTGTGTTCTGGGAGGGTATTGTGTTCTGGGAGGTTATTGTGTTCTGGGAGGGTATTGTGTTCTGGGAGGGTATTGTGTTCTGGAAGGGTATTGTGTTCTGGGAGGTTATTGTGTTCTGGGAGGTTATTGTGTTCTGGGAGGGTATTGTGTTCTGGAAGGGTATTGTGTTCTGGGAGGGTATTGTGTTCTGGGAGGTTATTGTGTTCTGGGAGGTTATTGTGTTCTGGGAGGTTATTGTGTTCTGGGAGAGCATTGTGTTCTGGGAGGGTATTGTGTTCTGAGAGTATTGTGTTCTGGGAGGGTATTGTGTTCTGGGAGGGTATTGTGTTCTGGGAGGTTATTGTGTTCTGGGAGGGTATTGTGTTCTGGGAGGTTATTGTGTTCTGGGAGAGCATTGTGTTCTGGGAGGGTATTGTGTTCTGGAAGGGTATTGTGTTCTGGGAGGGTATTGTGTTCTGGGAGGTTATTGTGTTCTGGGAGGGTATTGTGTTCTGGGAGGTTATTGTGTTCTGGGAGAGCATTGTGTTCTGGGAGGGTATTGTGTTCTGGGAGGTTATTGTGTTCTGGGAGGGTATTGTGTTCTGGGAGGGTATTGTGTTCTAGGAGGGTATTGTGTTCAGGAAAGGTACTGTGTTCTGGGAGGGTATTGTGTTCTGGGAGTATTGTGTTCTGGGAGGGTATTGTGTTCTGGGAGTATTGTGTTCTGGGAGGGTATTGTGTTCTGGGAGGGTATTGTGTTCTGGGAGGGTATTGTGTTCAGGAAGGGTATTGTGTTCTGGGAGGGTATTGTGTTCTGGGAGGGTATTGTGTTCTGGAAGGGTATTGTGTTCTGGGAGGGTATTGTGTTCTGGAAGGGTATTGTGTTCTGGGAGGGTATTGTGTTCTGGGAGGGTATTGTGTTCTGGGAGGGTATTGTGTTCTGGGAGGGTATTGTGTTCTGGAAGGTTATTGTGTTCTGAGAGTATTGTGTTCTGGGAGGTTATTGTGTTCTGGGAGGGTATTGTGTTCTGAGGGTATTGTGTTCTGGGAGGGTATTGTGTTCTGAGGGTATTGTGTTCTGGGAGGGTATTGTGTTCTGGGAGGGTATTGTGTTCTGAGAGGGTATTGTGTTCTGGGAGGGTATTGTGTTCTGGGAGGGTATTGTGTTCTGGAAGGTTATTGTGTTCTGAGAGTATTGTGTTCTGGGAGGGTATTGTGTTCTGGGAGGGTATTGTGTTCTGAGGGTATTGTGTTCTGGGAGGGTATTGTGTTCTGGGAGGGTATTGTGTTCTGAGAGGGTATTGTGTTCTGGGAGGGTATTGTGTTCTGGAAGGTTATTGTGTTCTGAGAGTATTGTGTTCTGAGAGTATTGTGTTCTGAGAGGGTATTGTGTTCTGGAAGGTTATTGTGTTCTGAGAGTATTGTGTTCTGGGAGGGTATTGTGTTCTGGGAGGGTATTGTGTTCTGAGGGTATTGTGTTCTGGGAGGGTATTGTGTTCTGGAAGGTTATTGTGTTCTGAGAGTATTGTGTTCTGGGAGGGTATTGTGTTCTGGAAGATTATTGTGTTCTGAGAGTATTGTGTTCTGGGAGGTTATTGTGTTCTGGGAGGGTATTGTGTTCTGAGGGTATTGTGTTCTGGGAGGGTATTGTGTTCTGGGAGGGTATTGTGTTCTGAGAGGGTATTGTGTTCTGGGAGGGTATTGTGTTCTGGGAGTATTGTGTTCTGGGAGGGTATTGTGTTCTGAGGGTATTGTGTTCTGGGAGGGTATTGTGTTCTGGGAGGGTATTGTGTTCTGAGAGGGTATTGTGTTCTGGGAGGGTATTGTGTTCTGGGAGGGTATTGTGTTCTGGGAGGGTATTGTGTTCTGGGAGGGTATTGTGTTCTGGGAGGGTATTGTGTTCTGGGAGGGTATTGTGTTCTGAGAGGGTATTGTGTTCTGGGAGGATATTGTGTTCTGGGAGGGTATTGTGTTCTGGGAGGTTATTGTGTTCTGAGAGTATTGTATTCTGGGAGGGTATTGTGTTCTGGGAGGGTATTGTGTTCTGGGAGGGTATTGTGTTCTGGGAGGGTATTGTGTTCTGGGAGGGTATTGTGTTCTGGGAGGTTATTGTGTTCTGAGAGTATTGTGTTCTGGGAGGGTATTGTGTTCTGGAAGGTTATTGTGTTCTGAGAGTATTGTGTTCTGGGAGGGTATTGTGTTCTGGGAGGGTATTGTGTTCTGGGAGGGTATTGTGTTCTGGGAGGGTACTGTGTTCTGGGAGGTTATTGTGTTCTGGGAGGTTATTGTGTTCTGGGAGGTTATTGTGTTCTGGGAGGGTATTGTGTTCTGGGAGGTTATTGTGTTCTGGGAGGTTATTGTGTTCTGAGAGTATTGTGTTCTGGGAGGGTATTGTGTTCTGGAAGGTTATTGTGTTCTGAGAGTATTGTGTTCTGGGAGGGTATTGTGTTCTGGGAGGGTATTGTGTTCTGGGAGGTTATTGTGTTCTGGGAGGTATTGTGTTCTGGGAGGTTATTGTGTTCTGGGAGGGTATTGTGTTCTGGGAGGGTATTGTGTTCTGGGAGGGTATTGTGTTCTGGGAGGGTATTGTGTTCTGGGAGGTATGTGTTCTGGAGGGTATTGTGTTCTGGGAGGGTATTGTGTTCTGGAGGGTATTGTGTTCTGGAGGGTATTGTGTTCTGGGAGGTTATTGTGTTCTGGGAGGGTATTGTGTTCTGGAGGTATTGTGTTCTGGGAGGGTATTGTGTTCTGGGAGGGTATTGTGTTCTGGGAGGTTATTGTGTTCTGGGAGGTTATTGTGTTCTGGGAGGTATTGTGTTCTGGGAGGTATTGTGTTCTGGGAGGGTATTGTGTTCTGGGAGGGTATTGTGTTCTGGGAGGGTATTGTGTTCTGGGAGGTTATTGTGTTCTGGGAGGTATGTGTTCTGGGAGGGTATTGTGTTCTGGGAGGTATTGTGTTCTGGGAGGGTATTGTGTTCTGGGAGGTTATTGTGTTCTGGGAGGGTATTGTGTTCTGGGAGGGTATTGTGTTCTGGGAGGGTATTGTGTTCTGGGAGGGTATTGTGTTCTGGGAGGGTATTGTGTTCTGGGAGGGTATTGTGTTCTGGGAGGTTATTGTGTTCTGGGAGGGTATTGTGTTCTGGGAGGTATTGTGTTCTGGGAGGGTATTGTGTTCTGGGAGGGTATTGTGTTCTGGGAGGGTATTGTGTTCTGGGAGGGTATTGTGTTCTGGGAGGGTATTGTGTTCTGGGAGGGTATTGTGTTCTGGGAGGTTATTGTGTTCTGGAGGGTATTGTGTTCTGGGAGGTTATTGTGTTCTGGGAGGGTATTGTGTTCTGGGAGGGTATTGTGTTCTGGGAGGGTATTGTGTTCTGGGAGGGTATTGTGTTCTGGGAGGGTATTGTGTTCTGGGAGGTTATTGTGTTCTGGGAGGTTATTGTGTTCTGGGAGGGTATTGTGTTCTGGGAGGGTATTGTGTTCTGGAGGGTATTGTGTTCTGGGAGGGTATTGTGTTCTGGGAGGGTATTGTGTTCTGGGAGGGTATTGTGTTCTGGGAGGGTATTGTGTTCTGGGAGGGTATTGTGTTCTGGGAGGGTATTGTGTTCTGGGAGGGTATTGTGTTCTGGGAGGGTATTGTGTTCTGGAGGGTATTGTGTTCTGGAGAGGGTATTGTGTTCTGGGAGGGTATTGTGTTCTAGGGAGGGTATTGTGTTCTGGGAGGTTATTGTGTTCTGAGAGTATTGTGTTCTGGGAGGGTATTGTGTTCTGGGAGGGTATTGTGTTCTGGGAGGGTATTGTGTTCTGGGAGGATATTGTGTTCTGGGAGGGTATTGTGTTCTGGGAGGTTATTGTGTTCTGAGAGTATTGTGTTCTGGGAGGGTATTGTGTTCTGGAAGGTTATTGTGTTCTGAGAGTATTGTGTTCTGGGAGGGTATTGTGTTCTGGGAGGGTATTGTGTTCTGGGAGGGTACTGTGTTCTGGGAGGTTATTGTGTTCTGGGAGGTTATTGTGTTCTGAGGGTATTGTGTTCTGGGAGGGTATTGTGTTCTGGGAGGGTATTGTGTTCTGGGAGGGTATTGTGTTCTGGGAGGTTATTGTGTTCTGGGAGGGTATTGTGTTCTGGGAGGTTATTGTGTTCTGGGAGGGTATTGTGTTCTGGGAGGTTCTTGTGTTCTGGGAGGGTATTGTGTTCTGGGAGGTTATTGTGTTCTGGGAGAGTATTGTGTTCTGGGAGGGTATTGTGTTCTGGGAGGTTATTGTGTTCTGGGAGGTTATTGTGTTCTGGGAGGGTATTGTGTTCTGGGAGGTTCTTGTGTTCTGGGAGGGTATTGTGTTCTGGGAGGGTATTGTGTTCTGGGAGGGTATTGTGTTCTGGGAGAGCATTGTGTTCTGGGAGGTTATTGTGTTCTGGGAGGGTATTGTGTTCTGGGAGGTTCTTGTGTTCTGGGAGGTTATTGTGTTCTGGGAGGGTATTGTGTTCTGGGAGGGTATTGTGTTCTGGGAGGGTATTGTGTTCTGGGAGGGTATTGTGTTCTGGGAGGTTATTGTGTTCTGGGAGGTTATTGTGTTCTGGGAGGGTATTGTGTTCTGGGAGGGTATTGTGTTCTGGGAGGGTATTGTGTTCTGGGAGGGTATTGTGTTCTGGGAGGGTATTGTGTTCTGGGAGGTTATTGTGTTCTGGGAGGTTATTGTGTTCTGGAAGGGTATTGTGGTCTGGGAGGGTATTGTGTTCTGGGAGGGTATTGTGTTCTGGGAGAGTATTGTGTTCTGGGAGGGTATTGTGTTCTGGGAGGGTATTGTGTTCTGGGAGGTTCTTGTGTTCTGGGAGGTTATTGTGTTCTGGGAGGTTCTTGTGTTCTGGGAGGGTATTGTGTTCTGGGAGGTTATTGTGTTCTGAGAGGTTCTTGTGTTCTGGGAGGGTATTGTGTTCTGGGAGGTTATTGTGTTCTGGGAGGTCATTGTGTTCTGGGAGGGTATTGTGTTCTGGGAGGGTATTGTGTTCTGGGAGGGTATTGTGTTCTGGGAGGGTATTGTGTTCTGGGAGGTTATTGTGTTCTGGAAGGTTATTGTGTTCTGGAAGGTTCTTGTGTTCTGGGAGGTTATTGTGTTCTGGGAGGGTATTGTGTTCTGGGAGGTTATTGTGTTCTGGGAGGTTATTGTGTTCTGGGAGGATATTGTGTTCTGAGAGTATTGTGTTCTGGGAGGGTATTGTGTTCTGGGAGGGTATTGTGTTCTGGGAGGGTATTGTGTTCTGGGAGGTTATTGTGTTCTGGGAGGTTATTGTGTTCTGGGAGGTTATTGTGTTCTGGGAGGTTATTGTGTTCTGGGAGGTTATTGTGTTCTGGGAGGTTATTGTGTTCTGAGAGTATTGTGTTCTGGGAGGGTATTGTGTTCTGGGAGGGTATTGTGTTCTGGGAGGGTATTGTGTTCTGGGAGGTTATTGTGTTCTGGGAGGGTATTGTGTTCTGGGAGGGTATTGTGTTCTGGGAGGGTATTGTGTTCTGGGAGTGTATTGTGTTCTGGGAGGGTATTGTGTTCTGGGAGGGTATTGTGTTCTGGGAGGGTATTGTGTTCTGGGAGGGTATTGTGTTCTGGGAGGGTATTGTGTTCTGGAAGGGTATTGTGTTCTGGAAGGGTATTGTGTTCTGGGAGGGTATTGTGTTCTGGGAGGGTATTGTGTTCTGGGAGGGTATTGTTTTCTGGGAGGGTACTGTGTTCTGGGAGGGTATTGTGTTCTGAGGGTATTGTGTTCTGGGAGGGTATTGTGTTCTGAGGGTATTGTGTTCTGGGAGGGTATTGTGTTCTGAGGGTATTGTGTTCTGGGAGGTTATTGTGTTCTGAGGGTATTGTGTTCTGGGAGGTTATTGTGTTCTGGGAGGTTATTGTGTTCTGGGAGGTTATTGTGTTCTGAGGGTATTGTGTTCAGGGAGGGTATTGTGTTCTGAGGGTATTGTGTTCTGGGAGGTTATTGTGTTCTGAGGGTATTGTGTTCTGGGAGGTTATTGTGTTCTGGGAGGTTATTGTGTTCTGAGGGTATTGTGTTCTGAGAGTATTGTGTTCTGGGAGGGTATTGTGTTCTGGGAGGGTATTGTGTTCTGGGAGGGTATTGTGTTCTGGGAGGGTATTGTGTTCTGGGAGGTTATTGTGTTCTGGGAGGGTATTGTGTTCTGGGAGGGTATTGTGTTCTGGGAGGTTATTGTGTTCTGGGAGGTTATTGTGTTCTGGGAGGTTATTGTGTTCTGGGAGGGTGTTGTGTTCTGGGAGGGTATTGTGTTCTGGGAGGGTATTGTGTTCTGGAAGGTTCTTGTGTTCTGGGAGGTTATTGTGTTCTGGGAGGGTATTGTGTTCTGGGAGGTTCTTGTGTTCTGGGAGGTTATTGTGTTCTGGGAGGGTGTTGTGTTCTGGGAGGTTCTTGTGTTCTGGGAGGTTATTGTGTTCTGGAAGGTTCTTGTGTTCTGGGAGGTTATTGTGTTCTGGGAGGTTCTTGTGTTCTGGGAGGTTATTGTGTTCTGGGAGGGTATTGTGTTCTGGGAGGTTCTTGTGTTCTGGGAGGTTCTTGTGTTCTGGGAGGGTATTGTGTTCTGGGAGGTTCTTGTGTTCTGGGAGGGTATTGTGTTCTGGGAGGTTCTTGTGTTCTGGGAGGTTATTGTGTTCTGGGAGGGTATTGTGTTCTGGGAGGTTCTTGTGTTCTGGGAGGTTATTGTGTTCTGGGAGGTTCTTGTGTTCTGGGAGGTTCTTGTGTTCTGGGAGGTTATTGTGTTCTGGGAGGGTATTGTGTTCTGGGAGGTTCTTGTGTTCTGGGAGGTTATTGTGTTCTGGGAGGGTGTTGTGTTCTGGGAGGGTATTGTGTTCTGGGAGGTTCTTGTGTTCTGGGAGGTTCCTGTGTTCTGGGAGGTTATTGTGTTCTGGGAGGTTATTGTGTTCTGGGAGGTTATTGTGTTCTGGGAGGTTCTTGTGTTCTGGGAGGTTATTGTGTTCTGGGAGGTTATTGTGTTCTGGGAGGTTCTTGTGTTCTGGGAGGTTCTTGTGTTCTGGGAGGGTATTGTGTTCTGGGAGGTTATTGTGTTCTGGGAGGTTCTTGTGTTCTGGGAGGTTATTGTGTTCTGGGAGGGTATTGTGTTCTGGGAGGTTCTTGTGTTCTGGGAGGTTATTGTGTTCTGGGAGGTTCTTGTGTTCTGGGAGGGTATTGTGTTCTGGGAGGGTATTGTGTTCTGGGAGGGTATTGTGTTCTGGGAGGGTATTGTGTTCTGGGAGGGTATTGTGTTCTGGGAGGTTATTGTGTTCTGGGAGGTTATTGTGTTCTGGGAGGTTATTGTGTTCTGGGAGGGTGTTGTGTTCTGGGAGGGTATTGTGTTCTGGGAGGGTATTGTGTTCTGGAAGGTTCTTGTGTTCTGGGAGGTTATTTTGTTCTGGGAGGGTATTGTGTTCTGGGAGGTTCTTGTGTTCTGGGAGGTTCTTGTGTTCTGGGAGGTTATTGTGTTCTGGGAGGTTCTTGTGTTCTGGGAGGTTCTTGTGTTCTGGGAGGTTATTGTGTTCTGGGAGGTTCTTGTGTTCTGGGAGGTTCTTGTGTTCTGGGAGGTTATTGTGTTCTGGGAGGGTATTGTGTTCTGGGAGGTTCTTGTGTTCTGGGAGGTTCTTGTGTTCTGGGAGGGTATTGTGTTCTGGGAGGTTCTTGTGTTCTGGGAGGGTATTGTGTTCTGGGAGGTTCTTGTGTTCTGGGAGGTTATTGTGTTCTGGGAGGGTATTGTGTTCTGGGAGGTTCTTGTGTTCTGGGAGGTTATTGTGTTCTGGGAGGTTCTTGTGTTCTGGGAGGTTCTTGTGTTCTGGGAGGTTATTGTGTTCTGGGAGGGTATTGTGTTCTGGGAGGTTCTTGTGTTCTGGGAGGTTATTGTGTTCTGGGAGGGTGTTGTGTTCTGGGAGGGTATTGTGTTCTGGGAGGTTCTTGTGTTCTGGGAGGTTCTTGTGTTCTGGGAGGTTATTGTGTTCTGGGAGGTTATTGTGTTCTGGGAGGTTATTGTGTTCTGGGAGGTTCTTGTGTTCTGGGAGGTTATTGTGTTCTGGGAGGTTATTGTGTTCTGGGAGGTTCTTGTGTTCTGGGAGGTTCTTGTGTTCTGGGAGGGTATTGTGTTCTGGGAGGTTATTGTGTTCTGGGAGGTTCTTGTGTTCTGGGAGGTTATTGTGTTCTGGGAGGGTATTGTGTTCTGGGAGGTTCTTGTGTTCTGGGAGGTTATTGTGTTCTGGGAGGTTCTTGTGTTCTGGGAGGGTATTGTGTTCTGGGAGGGTATTGTGTTCTGGGAGGGTATTGTGTTCTGGGAGGGTATTGTGTTCTGGGAGGGTATTGTGTTCTGGGAGGTTATTGTGTTCTGGGAGGGTATTGTGTTCTGGGAGGTTCTTGTGTTCTGGGAGGTTATTGTGTTCTGGGAGGGTATTGTGTTCTGGGAGGTTCTTGTGTTCTGGGAGGTTATTGTGTTCTGGGAGGTTATTGTGTTCTGGGAGGTTATTGTGTTCTGGGAGGTTCTTGTGTTCTGGGAGGTTATTGTGTTCTGGGAGGTTATTGTGTTCTGGGAGGTTCTTGTGTTCTGGGAGGTTCTTGTGTTCTGGGAGGGTATTGTGTTCTGGGAGGTTATTGTGTTCTGGGAGGTTCTTGTGTTCTGGGAGGTTATTGTGTTCTGGGAGGGTATTGTGTTCTGGGAGGTTCTTGTGTTCTGGGAGGGTATTGTGTTCTGGGAGGGTATTGTGTTCTGGGAGGGTATTGTGTTCTGGGAGGGTATTGTGTTCTGGGAGGTTATTGTGTTCTGGAAGGTTATTGTGTTCTAGAAGGTTCTTGTGTTCTGGGAGGGTATTGTGTTCTGGGAGGTTTTTGTGTTCTGGGAGGGTATTGTGTTCTGGGAGGTTATTGTGTTCTGGGAGGTTCTTGTGTTCTGGGAGGTTATTGTGTTCTGGAAGGTTATTGTGTTCTGGAAGGTTCTTGTGTTCTGGGAGGGTATTGTGTTCTGGGAGGTTCTTTTGTTCTGGGAGGTTCTTGTGTTCTGGGAGGGTTTTGTGTTCTGGGAGGGTATTGTGTTCTGGGAGGGTATTGTGTTCTGGGAGGTTCTTGTGTTCTGGGAGGGTATTGTGTTCTGGGAGGTTCTTGTGTTCTGGGAGGTTCTTGTGTTCTGGGAGGGTATTGTGTTCTGGAAGGGTATTGTGTTCTGGAAGGTTCTTGTGTTCTGGGAGGGTATTGTGTTCTGGGAGGTTCTTGTGTTCTGGGAGGTTCTTGTGTTCTGGGAGGGTATTGTGTTCTGGAAGGGTATTGTGTTCTGGAAGGTTCTTGTGTTCTGGGAGGGTATTGTGTTCTGGGAGGTTCTTGTGTTCTGGGAGGTTATTGTGTTCTGGAAGGGTATTGTGTTCTGGGAGGGTATTGTGTTCTGGGAGGGTATTGTGTTCTGGGAGGGTATTGTGTTCTGGGAGGGTATTGTGTTCTGGGAGGGTATTGTGTTCTGGAAGGGTATTGTGTTCTGGGAGGGTATTGTGTTCTGGGAGGGTGTCGATGTTCTGTGAGGGTGTCGATGTTCTGTGAGGGTGTCGATGTTCTGTGAGGGTGTCGATGTTCTGTGAGGGTGTTGATGTTCTGTGAGGGTGTCGATGTTCTGTGAGGGTGTCGATGTTCTGTGAGGGTGTCGATGTTCTGTGAGGGTGTCGATGTTCTGTGAGGGTGTCGATGTTCTGTGAGGGTGTCGATATTCTGTGAGGGTGTCGATGTTCTGTGAGGGTGTCGATGTTCTGTGAGGGTGTCGATGTTCTGTGAGGGTGTCGATGTTCTGTGAAGGTGTTGTGTTCTGTGAGGGTGTCGATGTTCTGTGAGGGTGTCGATGTTCTGTGAGGGTGTTGATGTTCTGTGAGGGTGTTGTGTTTTGTGAGGGTGTTGTGTTCTGTGAGGGTGTCGATGTTCTGTGAGGGTGTTGATGTTCTGTGAGGGTGTTGTGTTCCGTGAGGGTGTTGTGTTTTGTGAGGGTGTCGATGTTCTGTGAGGGTGTTGTGTTCTGTGAGGGTGTTGTGTTCTTTGAGGGTGTTGTGTTCTGTGAGGGTGTCGATGTTCTGTGAGGGTGTTGTGTTCTGTGAGGGTGTTGTGTTCTGTGAGGGTGTTGTGTTCTGTGAGTGTGTCGATGTTCTGTGAGGGTGTTGTGTTCTGTGAGGGTGTCGATGTTCTGTGAGGGTGTTGTGTTCTGTGAGGGTGTTGTGTTCTTTGAAGGTGTTGTGTTCTGTGAGGGTGTCGATGTTCTGTGAGGGTGTTGTGTTCTGTGAGGGTGTTGTGTTCTGTGAGGGTGTCGATGTTCTGTGAGGGTGTTGTGTTCTGTGAGGGTGTTGTGTTCTGTGAGGGTGTCGATGTTCTGTGAGGGTGTTGTGTTCTGTGAGGGTGTCGATGTTCTGTGAGGGTGTCGATGTTCTGTGAGGGTGTTGTGTTCTGTGAGGGTGTCGATGTTCTGTGAGGGTGTCGATGTTCTGTGAGGGTGTTGTGTTCTGTGAGGGTGTCGATGTTCTGTGAGGGTGTTGTATTCTGTGAGGGTGTCGATGTTCTGTGAGGGTGTTGTGTTCTGTGAGGGTGTTGTGTTCTGTGAGGGTGTTGTGTTCTGTGAGGGTGTCGATGTTCTGTGAGGGTGTCGATGTTCTGTGAGAGTGTTGTGTTCTGTGAGGGTGTCGATATTCTGTGAGGGTGTCGATGTTCTGTGAGGGCGTCGATGTTCTGTGAGGGTGTCGATGTTCTGTGAGGGTGTTGTGTTCTGTGAGGGCGTCGATGTTCTGTGAGGGCGTCGATGTTCTGTGAGGGCGTCGATGTTCTGTGAGGGTGCTGTGTTCTTTGAGGGTGTTGTGTTCTGTGAGGGTGTTGTGTTCTTTGAGGGTGTTGGTGTTCTGTGAGAGTGTTGTGTTCTGTGAGAGTGTTGTGTTCTGTGAGAGTGTTGTGTTCTGTGAGAGTGTTGTGTTCTGTGAGAGTGTTGTGTTCTGTGAGAGTGTTGTGTTCTGTGAGAGTGTTGTGTTCTGTGAGGGTGTTGTGTTCTGTGAGGGTGTTGTGTTCTGTGAGAGTGTTGTGTTCTGTGAGAGTGTTGTGTTCTGTGAGGGTGTTGTGTTCTGTGAGGGTGTTGTGTTCTGTGAGGGTGTTGTGTTCTTTGAGGGTGTTGTGTTCTGTGAGGGTGTTGTGTTCTGTGAGGGTGTTGTGTTCTGTGAGGGTGTTGGTTTTCTGTGAGAGTGTTGTGTTCCGTGAGAGTGTTGTGTTCTGTGAGAGTGTTGTGTTCTGTGAGAGTGTTGTGTTCTGTGAGGGTGTTGTGTTCTGTGAGAGTGTTGTGTTCTGTGAGAGTGTTGTGTTCTTTGAGGGTGTTGTGTTCTGTGAGGGTGTTGTGTTCTGTGAGGGTGTTGTGTTCTTTGAGGGTGTTGTGTTCTGTGAGGGTGTTGTGTTCTGTGAGGGTGTTGTGTTCTGTGAGGGTGTTGTGTTCTGTGAGGGTGTTGTGTTCTCTGAGGGTGTTGTGTTCTCTGAGGGTGTTGTGTTCTGTGAGAGTGTTGTGTTCTGTGAGGGTGTTGTGTTCTGCGAGAGTGTTGTGTTCTGTGAGGGTGTTGGTGTTCTGTGAGGGTGTTGTGTTCTGTGAGGGTGTTGTGTTCTGTGAGGGTGTTGTGTTCTGTGAGGGTGTTGTGTTCTGTGAGGGTGTTGTGTTCTGTGAGAGTGTTGTGTTCTGTGAGGGTGTTGTGTTCTGTGAGAGTGTTGTGTTCTGTGAGGGTGTTGGTGTTCTGTGAGAGTGTTGTGTTCTGTGAGGGTGTTGTGTTCTGTGAGGGTGTTGTGTTCTGTGAGGGTGTTGTGTTCTTTGAGGGTGTTGTGTTCTTTGAGGGTGTTGTGTTCTGTGTGGGTGTTGATGTTCTGTGAGGGTGTTGTGTTCTGTGAGGGTGTTGTGTTCTGTGAGAGTGTTGTGTTCTGTGAGGGTGTTGTGTTCTGTGAGAGTGTTGTGTTCTGTGAGGGTGTTGGTGTCCTGAGAGGCTTAGATTACGTTATTACGTTGCAAGATGGTAAATAGAACTGAGGGAGGAGATTTGTATCGTTGGTGAAAGACTTGGTACTGTTGGTGAAAGATATGGTATCTTTGGTGAAAGACTTGTTTCTGTTGGTGAAAGACTAGGTATCGTTGGTGAGATCGTTCTTCATGTCGTAAATGAAACTCTCCCTTAAGTTTTTGTTAAATTTCACTTTACGAGATGGAGGGTGATGGGAAGCTGCCCGTTCTAGATGGAAGAGTCACGGAAAGGAATGGTGGCTTCCACACTGCAGTCTACACGAAGGAATCATAGGAATGTGCCCTAATGCCAATAGCGACTGCCAAGACAGGTACTGAAGGAGTGTTGTCAACGCTTACGTCGACCTGGCTGTCACTCAAATCTCTGGTTGGAAGCAGAACGATGAAGAACTGTGTTGGGTCAGGTAGGTCTTAGTCAACAATGGCTTCTCTAACGGTTATGTTGAGGACGTCATAAAAAGAAAGGTGAAACGTCATGCAGCCTCTGAAGAGTCAACTAACACAGCACTTGTACCCCCTATTAGACTGTTTTAAAGGACTTCTTTTCGACAGCTTATAAAACGGAAAAAAATGTCCTGAAAGATATTATTAATAGGAACGATATCCCCACAGACAAAAATCAGATGATACAATTAACAATTTACTGCAAAAACGAGAAAACGGCCAACCAACGCATGAAGAACTCTCCAGACACCAAACAGAACTCCTAAAACGAAACTAACGTCGTCTGTGCCTTCACATGGCCACTTGGGAACTGGCAGCCCCCAAAGATCTCAGTACATACGCATGTACACCAGTGGCATAATGCTCCTTGCTGTCTGGGTTTGAGTTACTTTTGGGGTGTGGAGTTCTCAGTCGTGTATATGCTTGGGGACCACTTAAGCTTGTTTGGATTTGTGTTGCTCCCGTGGCCCCACAAAGTGAGGTGATGTGATGAAATAACTATGCCCAAGATTACCACCAAGTGGCGTCGGGATGGTGCGTTAAATAGCCTCGGCTACCATAGTCTTTTGTACGGTCACGGATGGTGGAGTGATTAAGGTACCATGTACACCAGTTGCATCCTCCTCCTGGCAGTCTGGGTTCCAGTTACTTCTGGGGAGTGGAGTTTTCAGTCATATATAAACATTATATTATATATATATATATATATATATATATATATGTCGTACCTAGTAGCCAGAACGCACTTCTCAGCCTACTATGCAAGGCCCGATTTGCCTAATAAGCCAAGTTTTCCTGAATTAATATATTTTCTCTAATTTTTTTCTTATGAAATGATAAAGCTACCCATTTCATTACGTATGAGGTCAATTTTTTTTTATGGAGTTAAAATTAACGTAGATATATGACCGAACCTAACCAACCCTACCTAACCTAACCTAACCTATCTTTATATGTTAGGTTAGGTTAGGTAGCCGAAAAAGTTAGGTAAGGTTAGGTTAGGTAGGTTAGGTTGTCGAAAAACAATTAATTCATGAAAACTTGGCTTATTAGGCAAATCGGGCCCTGCATAGTAGGCAGAGAAGTGCGTTCTGGCTACTAGGTACGACATATATATATATATATATATATATATATATATATATATATATATATATATATATATATATATATATATATATATATATATATATAAATATATATAAATATATATATATATATATATATATATATATATATATATATATATATATATATATGCGGAAAATTCGCATAGAAATGAGAAAGGGAGATGAAGATTTTGGCTGGTGTTGGTGGCAAACTAAACACAATGACGGGCATAGTAAACACAATGATGGGCATAGTAAACACAATGACGGGCATAGTAAACACAATGACGGGCATACTAAACACAATGACGGGCATAGTAAACACAATGACGGGCATAGTAAACACAATGACGGGCATACTAAACACAATGACGGGCATAGTAAACACAATGATGGGCATAGTAAACACAATGATGGGCATAGTAAACACAATGACGGGCATAGTAAACACAATGATGGGCATACTAAACACAATGACGGGCATAGTAAACACAATGACGGGCATAGTAAACACAATGACGGGCATAGTAAACACAATGATGGGCATAGTAAACACAATGACGGGCATAGTAAACACAATGACGGGCATAGTAAACACAATGATGGGCATAGTAAACACAATGACGGGCATAGTAAACACAATGATGGGCATACTAAACACAATGACGGGCATACTAAACACAATGACGGGCATAGTAAACACAATGACGGGCATACTAAACACAATGACGGGCATAGTAAACACAATGACGGGCATACTAAACACAATGACGGGCATACTAAACACAATGACGGGCATACTAAACACAATGATGGGCATAGTGACCGCGATCATTGTCACACCATATAAGGAGAGCTTAAGTAATCAACGCCCACCGGCTTAGAGCAAGAAGATAACCTTGCAGGCAACCTTGGAGCTGTGTCATGGACCTTGGTCATGTTTATCACTTGCCAAGCATTATCACGGCCCTCTGCTCCACCGCTCTCTCACACGGCCGTGTATCCGTGTCCGTTTAGGGAGGTTATCATCTTGAGGTTATCGCGAGATGATTTCGGGTCTTAGAGTCCCCGCGGTCCGGTCCTCGACCAGACCTGCTATTTGTTACACATCCCCATGAAGGAGCCCGTAGCAGCTGTCTAACTCCCAGGTACTTATTTACTGCTAGGTGAACAGACCATCAGGGTGAAAGAAACGCTGCCCATTTGTCTCCGCCTCCGCCGGGGATCGAACCCGGAATCTTAGGACTACGAATCCCAAGCGCTGTCTACTAAGCCTTCAGGCCCCAATTACCAGGGGGGGACACAGGTGTGTATCATTGTGAGAGCAGGTATATAGACAGGTGTGCGTCCGTGTTTCTGTAATTAAGGACGTAGGTATGTATCCGTGTATGTAGGGACACGGCCGTGTGTCAGTGTCCGTGTGGATAAGGACACGACCGTGTGTCAATGTCCGTGTGGATAAGGACACGGCCGTGTGTCTGTGCCCGTGTGGATAAGGACACGGCCGTGTGTCTGTGTCCGTGTGGATAAGGACACGGCCGTGTGTCAATGTCCGTGTGGATAAGGACACGGCCGTGTGTCAATGTCCGTGTGGATAAGGACACGGCCGTGTGTCTGTGTCCGTGTGGATAAGGACACGGCCGTGTGTCTGTGTCCGTGTGGATAAGGACACGGCCGTGTGTCAGTGTCCGTGTGGATAAGGACACGGCCGTGTGTCAATGTCCGTGTGGATAAGGACACGGCCGTGTGTCAATGTCCGTGTGGATAAGGACACGGCCGTGTGTCAATGTCCGTGTGGATAAGGACACGGCCGCGTGTCAGTGTCCGTGTGGATAAGGACACGGCCGTGTGTCTGTGTCCATGTGGATAAGGACACGGGCAGGTGTCAGTGTCCGTGTGGATAAGGACACGGGCGGGTGTCAGTGTCCGAGTGGATAAGGACACGGGCGGGTGTCAGTGTCCGAGTGGATAAGGACACTGCCGCGTGTCAGTGTGGATAAGGACACGGCCGCATGTCAGTGTCCGTGTGGATAAGGACACGGCCGTGTGTCTGTGTCCATGTGGATAAGGACACGGCCGTGTGTCTGTGTCCATGTGGATAAGGACACGGGCGGGTATCAGTGTCCGTGTGGATATGGACACGGGCGGGTGTCAGTGTCCGTGTGGATAAGGACACAGGCTTGTGTCAGGATAGATAGGGACGCAGGTGCCACAGTCATATCACAGACAAATCGTAATCACGGCCAAATTAATCGTGATCACTGTCATACTAATCGTCATCACTGTCATACTAATCGTCATCACTGTCATCACTGTCATACTAATCGTCATCACTGTCATACTAATCGTCATCACTGTCATCACTGTCATACTAATCGTCATCACTGTCATACTAATCGTGATCACTGTCATACTAATCGTCATCACTGTCATACTAATCGTGATCACTGTCATACTAATCGTAAACACTGTCATACTAATCGTAAACACTGTCATAACCTACCTACAAACGTAGTCACACTAAGCACGAGTACATTCAAAACGCCATCATTCTCATACTAAAGGTTATCATCCACTTACTAGCCACGTTATCAGTCATGTTATCTGCGATCCCGGTTATCGTAACTGCGATCACTACAATAACTCGCTACACTAACAAAACACAAATTCTGTCCACATAGGACAGAAGAAATTATATATATATATTTTGGTTAACATTGCAAATAATTGCCGCACTTGTGGTTGAAATGTTCTTATGCCTTATTCTCTCTGACGGAACTTATCCCTCCCCCCCCCCACGTCTACAGCATCCCATTTCCCATCATCTCAAGTAATCTCACCCTAACCCACTTCTAACCTATCCCATCCACCTCACCCCATGCCCCATTTGGCTTATAATTATCCCTCCCTCAAATTGTGCACAACTGCCCCCCCATAATTATGGAGGAATTAGCAAACCAAAGAAATAGAAAGCAGTGACACCGTAAATTTCAAAGTAATGAATGTAAATGGTAACGAAATCGTAAGCAAGTGAATCGAATTCAAAGACTTGAGACATAAGAGTGAGACAGAAGTAACTGCACTCTTGTAAACAAGTTATCACGACTCGTAACAAATGCAATATTCCCTGACAACTGTCACTTGATAATAAAGATATGGACATTGAGGAGAAGGAGTTGTACAGATCAAATAAAACTGGATATGATAACTCCGACTGTGAAGGTAATAATAAATACACACCTACAACCATAACAGTAGTGTGGAACCATAACAGTAGTGTGGAACCATAACAGTAGTGTGGAACCATAACAGTAGTGTGGAACCATAACAGTAGTGTGGAACCATAACAGTAGTGTGGAACCATAACAGTAGTGTGGAACCATAACAGTAGTGTGGAACCATAACAGTAGTGTGGAACCATGACAGTAGTGTGGAACCATAACAATATTCTGGAACCATAACAATATTCTGGAACCATAATAATAATATGGAACCATAACAATAATATGGAACCATAACAATATTCTGGAACCATAATAATAATATGGAACCATAACAATAATATGGAACCATAATAATAATATGGAACCATAATAATAATATGGAACCATAATAATAATATGGAACCATAATAATAATATGGAACCATAACAATAATATGGAACCATAACAATAATATGGAACCATAACAATAATATGGAACCATAATAATAATATGGAACCATAACAATAATATGGAACCATAATAATAATATGGAACCATAACAATAATATGGAACCATAATAATAATATGGAACCATAATAATAATATGGAACCATAACAATAATATGGAACCATAACAATAATATGGAACCATAACAATAATATGGAACCATAACAATAATATGGAACCATAACAATAATATGGAACCATAACAATAATATGGAACCATAACAATAATATGGAACCATAATAATAATATGGAACCATAACAATAATATGGAACCATAACAATAATATGGAACCATAACAATAATATGGAACCATAATAATAATATGGAACCATAATAATAATATGGAACCATAATAATAATATGGAACCATAATAATAATATGGAACCCATAACAATAATATGGAACCATAATAATAATATGGAACCATAATAATAATATGGAACCATAACAATAATATGGAACCATAACAATAATATGGAACCATAACAATAATATGGAACCATAAAAATAATATGGAACCATAACAATAATATGGAACCATAACAATGGCAGCCCCAAGAATACAATGGTATTACAAAGCTCCACAAGTGACATAATGTGCGGACAATATTATGACACAATAAGTAAGACAACAATAGTCATAACTGAAGGCTCTAGCTCCTGTAGTCAGGTAAATTTGTCAAGTGATCAAAACAACTAGAACAATGCTTACAGAGTTAGTAAGTATAAGATTATATATTAATCTTATACTTATTACTTAATCATAGTAAGTATAAGATTTGAATTCGATATATATATATATATATATATATATATATATATATATATATATATATATATATATATATATATATATATATATATATATATATATATATATATATATATATATATATATATATATATATATGTCGTACCTAGTAGCCAGAACGCACTTCTCAGCCTACTATGCAAGGCCCGATTTGCCTAATAAGCCAAGTTTTCAAGAATTAATTGTTTTTCGACTACCTAACCTACCTAACCTAACCTAACCTAACTTTTTCGGCTACCTGACCTAACCTAACCCATAAAGATAGGTTAGGTTAGGTTAGGTAGGGTTGGTTAGGTTCGGTCATATATCTACGTTAATTTTAACTCCAAAAAAAAAAGATTTACCTCATACATAATGAAATGGGTAGCTTTATCATTTCATAAGAAAAAAATTAGAGAAAATATATTAATTCAGGAAAACTTGGCTTATTAGGCAAATCGGGCCTTGCATAGTAGGCATAGAAGTGCGTTCTGGCTACTAGGTACGACATATATATATATATATATATATATATATATATATATATATATATATATATATATATATATATATATATATATATGTCGTACCTAGTAGCCAGAACTCACTTCTCAGCCTATTATGCAAGGTCCGATTTGCCTAATAAGCCAAGTTTTCATGAATTAATTGTTTTTCGACTACCTAACCTACCTAACCTAACCTAACCTACCTTTTTGGGCTACCTAACCAAACCTAACCTATAAAGATAGGTTAGGTTAGGTTAGGTAGGGTTGGTTAGGTTCGGTCATATATCTGATTCAGATTCAGATTCAGATGTTTATTCAGGTAAGGTATATACATACAAGTGATGTTACATTAATGGATTGATATATAGATAGAGCTAGTACATACAATGCCTAAAGCCACTATTACGCAATGCGTTTCGGGCAAGAATCTACGTTAATTTTAACTCCAATAAAAAAAAATTGACCTCATACATAATGAAATGGGTAGCTTTATCATTTCATAAGAAAAAAATTAGAAAAAATATATTAATTCAGGAAAACTTGGCTTATTAGGCAAGTCGGGCCTTGCATAGTAGGCTCAGAAGTGCGTTCTGGCTACTACGTACGACATATATATATATATATATATATATATATATATATATATATATATATATATATATATATATATATATATATATATATATAAAGAAATAATCACTCAGCCTGCAAAACCTCAATGTCTTCGATTAATCCACGAGCCATTTTTAGGTAGGCCTGTAGAGCAAAGGCCAAACTTATATTTTGCGTTTCTCAGACAAATATTATATAACTAAGAGCATCTTGGCATACACAAGATATTTATAATGACCTACATTAAACGAGTCAGCAGCTATAAATTAAGATGAGAGAGAGAGAGAGACGGATTAGAGACGCACCTGTGTGATCCTATGTGCCTGGTGCCCACTGAGGTACTGCCGGCAGCAACCACCTACTGGCCCCGAGTACACCTTAGTGTGTCTGCCAGACGCTCATGCCTTGGTACTTGGATACCAAGGGAACCGCCTGGGAACACCAAATGCTATTGGCAATAATGAAGGGGGTAGAAATAGCCTAAGCTACTCTATCCCTTTGAGATGTATTTTTTTCTTGTCTCAATAAACATACTTGAACTTGAACTCATGCCTTGACGCCTGTACGACACTCTCCAGTAAACCTTGCTAGAAATATGAGTCAAATTATCATAATGTATAATAAATTTAGTATTGAAACTCCAGAATGAGTTTATTAATTTTTTCAAACTATTGTGTTAGTTACGATATTTATATGCTTTCTGCGTTAAACTCACGCCACTGGAGCTGCTGACTTTGCTTGGATAGTGACAAAATTGAGGTGACCGGCTACAGTTAACCTGCACTTAAGCTTATCGAGGTCCCGCGAGGTTAACCACTGACCTTCACCCGCACGCAACACACTACAGATAGCAGACTCTCAAGGACACGCTGCAACGAGAACAGAAGCATCAGGTGAAACGAAACGTGCTCAGCCATACTGCTCGATTCAGCTTGCCTCCATATGTTGTGAGCCGAGGACGTAGACCACTGTACATCAAGACCCTAAGTGGAATAAGCCTATCAGTACCGTTGGAGCGTGACAAAACTGACAACAGTCGTCCCATATATAAACACGGACGCTTACTGATCGGCGTCATTAATCGAATTTAATTGAATTTAATTGAATTGAATTTAATTGAATTGTTGCAAAGGAAGAATTATTTGATGAAAATTACACTTAATAAATATAGAATCTATTTGTGTTTGTTAACCAACGGTGTTCTTCACTGTAGAGTAGTGAGGGATGGTATACATTAATGTTTGTTAACCAACAGTGTCCTTCACTGTAGAGTAGTGAGGGATGGTATACATTAATGTTTGTTAACCAACGGTGTCCTTCACTGTAGAGTAGTGAGGGATGGTATACATTAATGTTTGATAACCAACGGTGTCCTTCACTGTAGAGTAGTGAGGGATGGTATACATTAATGTTTGTTAACCAACAGTGTCCTTCACTGTAGAGTAGTGAGGGATGGTATACATTAATGTTTGTTAACCAACAGCTGTGTCCTTCACTGTAGAGTAGTGAGGGATGGTATACATTAATGTTTGTTAACCAACAGTGTCCTTCACTGTAGAGTAGTGAGGGATGGTATACATTAATGTTTGTTAACCAACGGTGTCCTTCACTGTAGAGTAGTGAGGGATGGTATACATTAATGTTTGATAACCAACGGTGTCCTTCACTGTAGAGTAGTGAGGGATGGTATACATTAATGTTTGATAACCAACGGTGTCCTTCACTGTAGAGTAGTGAGGGATGGTATACATTAATGTTTGATAACCAACGGTGTCCTTCACTGTAGAGTAGTGAGGGATGGTATACATTAATGTTTGTTAACCAACAGCTGTGTCCTTCACTGTAGAGTAGTGAGGGATGGTATACATTAATGTTTGTTAACCAACAGTGTCCTTCACTGTAGAGTAGTGAGGGATGGTATACATTAATGTTTGTTAACCAACAGCTGTGTCCTTCACTGTAGAGTAGTGAGGGATGGTATACATTAATGTTTGTTAACCAACAGTGTCCTTCACTGTAGAGTAGTGAGGGATGGTATACATTAATGTTTGTTAACCAACAGCTGTGTCCTTCACTGTAGAGTAGTGAGGGATGGTATACATTAATGTTTGTTAACCAACAGTGTCCTTCACTGTAGAGTAGTGAGGGATGGTATACATTAATGTTTGTTAACCAACGGTGTCCTTCACTGTAGAGTAGTGAGGGATGGTATACATTAATGTTTGATAACCAACGGTGTCCTTCACTGTAGAGTAGTGAGGGATGGTATACATTAATGTTTGATAACCAACGGTGTCCTTCACTGTAGAGTAGTGAGGGATGGTATACATTAATGTTTGATAACCAACGGTGTCCTTCACTGTAGAGTAGTGAGGGATGGTATACATTAATGTTTGTTAACCAACAGTGTCCTTCACTGTAGAGTAGTGAGGGATGGTATACATTAATGTTTGTTAACCAACAGTGTCCTTCACTGTAGAGTAGTGAGGGATGGTATACATTAATGTTTGTTAACCAACAGCTGTGTCCTTCACTGTAGAGTAGTGAGGGATGGTATACATTAATGTTTGTTAACCAACAGTGTCCTTCACTGTAGAGTAGTGAGGGATGGTATACATTAATGTTTGTTAACCAACAGCTGTGTCCTTCAGTGTAGAGTAGTGAGGGATGGTATACATTAATGTTTGTTAACCAACAGTGTCCTTCACTGTAGAGTAGTGAGGGATGGTATACATTAATGTTTGTTAACCAACGGTGTCCTTCACTGTAGAGTAGTGAGGGATGGTATACATTAATGTTTGATAACCAACAGTGTCCTTCACTGTAGAGTAGTGAGGGATGGTATACACAGTGTTTGATAACCAACGGTGTCCTTCACTGTAGAGTAGTGAGGGATGGTATACACAGTGTTTGATAACCAACGGTGTCCTTCACTGTAGAGTAGTGAGGGATGGTATACACAGTGTTTGATAACCAACGGTGTCCTTCACTGTAGAGTAGTGAGGGATGGTATACACAGTGTTTGATAACCAACGGTGTCCTTCACAACCTACTCTCCTGTATAGGTGGTGCCTATAGTGACAACTGTCATAAGTCAACAATTTGAACTATTTTCCATTTTAGATAGTGATGTTTCTGAATAATTCATAAATAAGAAAAAAAATCCTTTAGAAATTAATGCAATCATAATTATTTTTGATACAGTTTCTAAAATATATTCTGATATTTGAACTTTACTGAAGGGTTCAACTCCTTGGGATCATACATGAATGTTCTGCTTACAATCTCGTGTCATGAAAGATTAGATATGGGTCTTTCATATCTCGTTGGCTCATGTGCCTCTTCAAATGTTATGTTATCTAGCCATAAATTGAGGATTTTTCCCCGTGATTTAAACCACCTTTGTAGTTGCATCCTGCCAGAGGGCAGTAATCTACCTATGGGGAGCCTTGATAGCTCTCAATAATTTATAATTTACAGCGTATAAATGATTATCCCTCAAGACTTTTGTTACAGCCAAGAAATTATGATACGGAATACTTTATGCTCTGTGGAGAAGGTTGCCACGTGGTGTAACAATGGGGTGATATAATACTAAGTATAATATAACTATCTTTATCATTTATCAATTCTGATAGAAATTACCTACTTAAAATTATCTGCTAGATTAAGGACCTGCCCGAAACGCTGTGCGTACTAGTGGCTTTACAAGAATGTAAATACTGTACTATCCAATGTATTCTCACAAACCCAATGTACCTTCTTGTATATATATAAATAAATAAATAAATAAATAAATAAATAAATAAATAAATAATAGTTCACCTTGAGCTGTAGTCGTCGGGGAAGGTAGGTTGGGAAAGGCAGGTGAAGCAAGTCTAGGCTTCTCAGGAAGGGTAGGGTAGAGGATGGCAAAGCCTCGTCAGTAAGCCAGTCAGTACATATCCTAAATACAAGTAGTGTCGGGTGGGCTTCGTCCGCGCTGGGTCACGTGTAGCTCATCTCTGTCCCTCTTGGCCCTCTCCAGCCTGCGCAGGAAGGATGTACGCTGTCGCCGTCCAAAAATCAGGGCGCAGTCCTGCCTACACTATGAAATGTCTTCCTTGGCGGGCACTTTGAATGTGGTTCCCTCTACAGCTCTGATGCGTTGTAGAAAATGGTTGGAAAAAAATGCAGAAAAAGTATTGCCAAGAGCTCTGCGTGAATGGTAATTTATTTTGCAACCTCGACCTGTCATAAAGGAGACCCACCACCATTGACCGCTATGTGCTCACTCCAAGTCTAACTTAACAACACTCAAAATTTGCCTAAAAGTCGGGGACTGGTCAAGTCGTCTACTGCAGTTTTGGATGCCGCACTAGAAGCAACTTCGTTCACTGAGAAGTTTGTACATACAAACCATTTCGTTCGTATATGCGCTGGTTTGTGTTCGCTGCTGTTCTCGTCTGAATAAATACATGACACTTCATCATATAATTAGCGCTTCCATTAACAATCATTAGCGCACTGTTTTTATTACTTTGTTTGTTAACAAAGCGCACTCTTATCAGAGAAGGGAAGGGAAGAGAACTCTCAGGGGGGGGGGGGGGGTCGCCAAGCCACAAAGACTATATAGCACTTGGAAGGGGTCAAGTTAAGGATTTGGGATGGCATGGGGGGAGGGAAGGATGGTGCCCAACCATTTCGGCGGTCGGGGATTGAACTCTTATCAGAGAAGACATCCATTATTAGAAGAACAAGGTGCAAACCATACCCCTTACAGTTGAAATCTATTTATTTATATACAAGAAGGTACATTGTAGTAAAATTTGAGTTGGCAGAGTGGGTAGCACAAGATACAGTGTGAGTTTGAAACACATTTAGAAACAAGGCGCCGCCGAAGGAGGCTAATTTATTATGCACCCCATACTCAACCAGTGAGTAGTGGAGCAAAACATAGATTACATGGTCATAAAGTCTTAATCAGACCTCAGTGGCTATTTTTACATTATCATTTACAACTAACTTAAGTAAAATAATACCGTAGTGTTTGAATGACGATGAAGGAATGACCCAATTCATGTGAAAATGTGTTATTAAACCAAATTTTAGGACGAACTTACATTTATCAAGGTTTATCAAATAGAGAGAAAGATCTGGGGGTTGATATCATATCGAACCTGTCCCCAGAGGCCCACGTCAAAAGGATATCATCAGCGGCATATGCTAGACTGGCCAACATAAGAACTGCTTTTAGAAACTTGTGTAAGGAATCGTTCAGGACCCTGTATACCACTAATGTCAGAAAAATCCTGGAATATGCAGCTCCAGCCTGGAGTACATACCTAGTTAAATACAAGACAAAGCTAGAGAAGATTCAGCGGTATGCCACCAGTCTCGTCCCGGAACTGAGAGGTATGAGCTACGATGAAAGGCTAAAGGAGCTGAACCTCACGTCCCTGGAAAACAGAAGAGTAAGGGGAGACATGATAACCACCTATAAAATTCTCAGGGGAATTGACAGGGTGGACAAAGACAAACTCTTCAGCACGGGTGGGACACGAACAAGGGGACACAGGTGGAAACTTAGTACCCAGATGAGCCACAGAGACATTACAAAGATCTTTTTCAGAGTCAGAGTAGTTAATAAATGGAATGCACTAGGCAGTGATGTGGTGGAGGCTGACTCCATACACAGTTTCAAATGTAGATATGATAGAGCCCAGTAGGCTCAGGAATCTGTACACCAGTTGATTGATAGTTGAGAGGCGGGACCAAAGAGACCAAGCTCAACCCCCGCAAGCACAATTAGGTGAGTACACACACACATATACACACACACACACACGTGTGTGTGTGTTCCTGTGCTCCTTCCTTACGTGCGTTTCTTATGTCAATACGACTCCGCCATAAGGGAAACCGGTTTTGAGGCCCCAGTAGGAATGAGCGACCACAGTGTACTGGTGTTTGAATATCTGATTGAAGAAGGGTTATTGAACTCGAGGAGGGATGCCGAAAACAAAAGGTTAGCATATTGAAAGGGAAACAATGAGGAGATAAGAAAATTCCTAACAGATATAGCATGAGAAACAGAGCTCAGGGGAAAGACGGCCCAAGACATGATGGACTACATCATGCAGAAGTGCAGGGACGCAGCAAACAAGTTTGTCCCAGTCCAAAAGGAAAACAGTGAAATGAAGATGAGAAACCCATGGTTTAATCAGAGATGTAGGCTAGCTAAGCAGCAAAGTAAAAGGGCATGGAGAAATTGTAGGAATAACAGGACACTGGAGAGCAGAGAAAGACACCAGAATGCCAGGAATGAATATGTCAGGATGAGAAGAGAGGCAGAAAGACAATACGAAAATGACATCGCAAGCAAGGCAAAGACTCGGCCTAAATTGCTGCATAGCCACATCAGGAGAAAAACAACAGTAAAGGAACACTTCTGTTGCTCTACTGCTCCCTTTCATCAAACTAAGTGGTTCGTAGTTGGTTGATTTCTCGTACCAACCCGCAGATCCTGGTGTTGCAACTGCTGTGTTATGGTCACTGTACATCTTTTGCATTGCTCTATTTCTAATTACTTTCTTAATCTGTGATAAATTCTGTGGTATGTAAATGTCTACATTTCTTCTCGTAGTTGCAAGTTTTACAGCTTCGTCTGCAATATCATCTCCTATTATTCCTACATGACTTGGCACCCAGTTGATAAGTACCCGTCGGCCTTGTCGTTTGAGTGTTTGCATTAATGGTACGACATTTATGATCAGATGTATGTTATCACATATGTGTTCTTGTTGCAAGGTTTCAATGGCGGTTCTCGAATCTGTATGTATGATAACATGTTGTCGGTGTTGAGCAAGAGCATGTTCCAAAGCCTTTTGAATGGCTAGCATCTGTGTTTGTAAAGTCGAACACCCATTTGAGAGCCTCCAACTATTTACAGTGTCCTGCTTTAACTGCAGCTCCGGTTTCTTGTCCCTGCTGGTCTACTGATCCATCTGTGAAGTAAGTGAAGCTGTCGGATGCCATGTTTGCTTCTATATGCATCTCTGCAATGTTACGTAGCAGATGAGGACTTGTCTGGTTCTTTTTTCCTTCAATAACCATAATCTTAAAGTCTGCTGGCAGAGATTCCCAAGGGGCTTGCATAACAAAGTCTGCGTGTATTTCGTCGACACCCTTCTCAATGACTGTTTGTTATATCGAATGTATTGATGGTGTTTATCGCACAATGGGTCCACCTGTTGCTATTGGAGGCTCTTCTGTCCAGAGTTAGTGCTCCAATGATTATATCTTTAAGTGAACTGATTCTAGGTCTAGTCAATATTTTGGTCAGCATGCACACAGCAATCCCTTTTACCCTTATTTCAATCGATGTTAGCTTGGTTTCTAGTCTTAGGTTCAGTATTTTAGTCCATCTGGGAGCTCCTGTTATGATTCGCAATGCATCGTTTTGAATAACCTCAACGTTTGCCCACTGACCAGGAGAAAGAGTGAGTAAGGCAGGTGCTGCATAATCTAGCACTACAGACCATTACCCCACATTTCTCTTAACTAACATTAGCAAACCACCTCTTGAGTCAAGAGAGATACGTTTTAGACTACACAATGAAGCTGCTATAGAAAATTTTATAACTGCTACTGATAATGTCAACTGGGAGTCCGAGTTAGGTAACATAGAGGACATCAACCTAGCAGTTCAATCTTTTCTTCAAAAAACTCTTAGCCTTTATAATACCCACTGTCCTATGCTTACAAAACAAGTCACAACCAAAAGGCTTAACAATCCCTGGCTTACAAAGGGAATACTTAAATCTATTAATAAAAAACATGACCTTGAGAAGAAGTATAGGTTAGGAATTGTCTCCAAAGAATTCTCAAAGAATTACTCATTATTGCTATCTAAGATAATTAGACGAGCCAAAACTAAATACTACGAAGATAAATTTACCCAAATAAAGAGCAACATTAAGCAAACTTGGAGAACAATTTCACAAATATTGGGATCAAAGAAGTCTATAAATAACAAACCGACTCTCCTGTCTTATAACGATGGTCAGCTTTCAGCCTCTGATTCTGCTATTGAGTTCAATAGGTTCTTCTCTTCCATTGGTTCATCCCTTGCTAATGATATTCCATCTTCCAGTACTGACATTAAGGACTATCTTACAGGTAACTATCCACAGTCTCTGTACCTAAAGCCTATTAATTCCACTGACGTCAATGAGATAATCCTTTTCCTTAAAACCAAGTCTGGTGCCCTTGAGGAGATACCAACTTTAATCTACAAAAAAGCCTCCAGATCTTTAGCCCCTGCTATTGCTTTGCTCTTCAACAAGTCACTTGAACTCCAAACCTTTCCAGATATTCTGAAAAAAGCGAGAGTAACCCCTGTCCACAAATGTGGTGATCTCACAGATGTTAACAACTACAGACCTATATCAATCCTGCCAAACTTGTCAAAAATTTTTGAAAAACTAATCTATAAGCAGCTTTACTCATATCTAGCCAAACTCAATATACTTAGCCCTTGCCAATATGGCTTCAGGCCCAAAAAAAGCACTAACGATGCACTTATTAGTATGCTTAACTCGATTCATACAGCTCTTGATAAAAATGAGTTCCCTGTTGGGTTATTTGTGGACCTGCGTAAAGCTTTCGATACTGTCAACCACCAAAACCTTCTTCTTAAATTACATCATTATGGTGTCAGAGGACACTCCCTACAATACCTCGAATCCTACCTTACTGACAGGCTCCAATGTGTTTCTGTGAATAATACAATTTCTCCCACCCTACCCATCAACATTGGTGTTCCCCAGGGCAGCATACTTGGCCCTCTCCTCTTTCTCATCTACATTAATGACCTTCCAAATGCCTCCCAACACCTCAAACCAATTCTATTTGCTGACGACACAACCTTCATTTACTCAAGTCCTGATCCCCTTGCTCTAAATGCCACAGTAAATACTGAGCTTAATAAAGTCCATCTGTGGCTAACTGCCAACAAACTCACCCTTAACATTGACAAAACTTTCTATATTCTGTTTGGCAATAAATCCTCTAATCAAATAAATCTCAAAATAAACAATACCCAAATTTGTAACAAATTAGATGGCAAATTCCTTGGCATTCTCATTGACCGCAAGCTGAATTTCCAGGGACACATTCTAAATATATCAAAAAAAGTTTCAAAAACTGTGGGCATTCTTTCTAAGATCAGATATTATGTACCACGCCCTGCCCTGGTGACTCTCTATTACTCCCTTATCTATCCATATCTCAACTATGGTATTTGTGCTTGGGGCTCTACTACCCAAAATCACTTACGTCCTCTAATTACTCAACACAAAGCTGCTATTAGGACAATATCCAATTCTGGCCCCAGACATCACTCGGTACCCCTACTCAAATCTCTGAATATGTTAGACATTAAGTCACTGCACATTCTCTCATGTGTATTATACATATATAAAACGATAAACTATAATGCCAATCCTGATCTCAAAAGCTTCATAGAAGGTTGTAACAGAACCCATGAGCACCACACCAGAAATAAATACAGTTTTGATATTCCTAGAGTACGACTTAATCAAACCAGAAATGCTCTACAAATCAAGGGGCCCAGAATGTGGAATGACCTTCCCAACCATGTTAAAGACTGTACCTCTCTCAACCAGTTTAAGTTAAAAACGAAGCTATACCTAATAAATTCCCTGTAACCTACCTTACCCCTCTATTGTCAACCCATGTATGTTTTTTGTTTTGTTTTTTGTTTTTCAAATCAACGCTGTTTGAATGTAATTTTCTGTAATAATTTGTAATTGTATTTGTGCTGCTTTTTCAACAATGTTCCCCCCTCTTTTACCTCTATTTTTATTTGTACTCAACACATCTTATTCTTTTTACCCATTAGTTTTAAGCTTTAGTCATTAATGTTTTTCCTGCCCGAAACGCTTTGCGTAATAGTGGCTTTAGGCATTGTATGTACTAGCTCTATCTATAAAGCCAACAAACTTTGTAAAATCTCTTTATGTACCTTACCTAAATAAAATTATTATTATTATTATTATAATCAACTAGGGAACGAACGGCATGTATGTAAAACATTCTTAACACTTTGTGTCCCGCTCCTAGACGAGGCCCTGTGATTGCTCTCATTATATTCAGTCGTGATTTTGCTTTCTCCTTTAGATATTGAATTTGCTTGTTGAATGTCATTTTAAAATCTATCCACACTCCGAGATATTGATATTGTGTAACCCACTGAAGGTTAATGTCTTGAATGCCTAGGTGCTTGTCTGGAGTGTTGCCACCTAGTCTCATTGCCTTAGACTTGCGTGCTGATATTTTTAGCCCTAAAACGCTGCATTCAGATGTTACTTTATCTAATGGACCTTGTGCTTTATTTAGAAGTGAGGGACCTGTAATGATTGACGCTATATCATCAGCATAGCTTAGCAATTTAACCCCTTCTGTAAATGTCATGGTAACAAGGTTTTCCATAAGGATGTTAAAAAGACTAGGACTGAGGACTCCTCCTTGTGGAGTCCCATTTTCATGCAAGTGGTAGTCCGACACTTGTCCTTACAACTTTACTCTGGCATACCTGTGACTTAGGTAATCTTGAATCCATGCTAGCATTTTTTCCTTTATATCTTTTTTAACTAAGGTGTGTAAAATTGCTTGCGGGCTTGCAAGTTCGAATGTTTTTTTCTAGATCAAGGAAGATCACTATAGCTGGACCCGAGTTAACTGTTCCTAGTAATGTAGCTATGCAGTTTGCAGTACCTACTCCTCTAGTGAAGCCAAATATGTGTTTATGAAGGTCTCCAGTCTTCCACAGTAGCCTATTTAAGACCATCCGTTCTGCAGTTTTACTAATGCATGATGTTATTGAAATGGGTCTGTAATTGTCAGGTTCTTTCGGCTTAGGAATCGGTATGATGTCTGCTTTCTTCCAAAAGGTCGGCAGTTTGCCTTGCTGCCAAGATGCATTGATAACGTCCAATATTCCTTGTTCTCCAGCAGGACCTGCATGTGTGATCATTGAGTATGTAATGTTATCAGCACCTGGTGTAGTGTCCTTACCACCTTTTTTGGCTCTGATTAGTTCTTGTTTGGTGAAGGGACAGTCACATTCGTCATTTATAGCTATGCTCTCATGAATGACTGTCAACCTCTCTTGTTTTAATTGTTCTTGCTGCCCTCTGACCATTGCAGGAAGCTGATATGAAGCTGTTCTTTCTGCAAATTGGAGAGCAAGTTTCTCGGCCTCCTGCAATGGTTGAATACATGCCTGTGGTAGGGCTGGTCGACCTGATATGGTTTTAATCTGACCCCATATCTTGCCAAGACTACTATGTTCATTTAGAGTTTGACACCACTCAAACCATCTGGCCTCCTTAACTTCTCTAGAAACTCGTCTTGCTTCAGATATCACCGCTCTTAGCAGAGTTCTTCCTTCTGGTGTGGGGTTTCTCTTTAGATGTTTTCTGAAGATGTTGACTCTGTGGTTCTGTTCTTTAACTTCATTACTATAGAACCAATAGATCTTTCGTTTTGTGTTTCCTGTGATAATGATTGGAATAGCTTTGTTTGCAGCAGCTGCAATGGCTTTCTGCAGATTGGTCTCGTGTATGTTCAAATCCTCAGGTGGCATGTATGTTGCATACCATTTTTCAAGTTCTTCTTGGTATATATTCCAATTGGCCTTTCTTAAATTCCACCTAGGTTGTGCAGGTGGTGTAGGAGGTCGTGCCAGGTTTAGTGTTGTGACAGTTGCATAGTGGTCACTGGTGATCACCGGGTCTACTTCCCTCTTCGCCTGATGCTTGAGTGCTGTTGAGATTAATGTAAGATCAAGGGAACCTCCAGAATGTGAGTGGGTTCCCCAGTGTTGAGAAGTGTAATTTCAGGTACTTCTCGCAGAGCTGCAGCTAAATGGCGCCCATCTGCATTGGCTGGCCCAGTTGCACCTAACTCTTGATGATGAGCATTAAAATCCCCATCAATAATTACATTTTCCTGCGTGGCCAAGGCAAACACTGCCTCTGCTTCTAGTTTACGTCTAGGGGGCTTGTAAACGTTGTATATGAGGAGCTCAATATTAGCCATATTCACTGTTACTGCTAATACCTCTACTCCATCCCCACATGAAACTGGGTCTATTTTCTTGCTGGGTATGGTGTTCCTGACTAGGGTCATTAATCCTCTTAGTCTCCCCTGCTCATACGGTATAACATAGTGCTGATATCCAGCTAATCTGAAGGATTTCGTGACTGGGAAAAGAGTTTCTTCCAAAACGATTATATCTGCTTTCGTGCTGATTGCAGCCTTCTGAATTGTGTGGTTTTTATTTCCAAGACCTTGTATGTTCCACTGCAGTATTCATAATGGCCAGACGACGCTTTCGGTTGGTGTTGCTTGTTCTACCAGAACTCCTCTTCGGAATCGACCTCTATATTCTCCACCTCGCAAGTCGTGTCGCTGCAAATCGGACTGCATTGATTGTTCGTGGTCATCCCCGGCATTGTTGGAATCTGTGCATAACTGTGGTCCATCACTTTGTTGTTGGTATTGCTGCATGTCGGACTGCATTGATTGCTCGTGGCTGTTTCTTGTTTGTTGGAACCTGTGCATCTCTGCTGTTTAATACGTCTTTGTTGGCGTTGTTGCATATCAGACTGCATTGGCTGTTGTTGTCTCTCTCTTGTGTTGTAAGATTCTGTTGATCTTGGGTGGTCACTGCTTCTTGCAGATGCTGTTGTAAATGTTGATGTTCTGGTGTCTTGACTACCCGACTGTTGTTGGTAGTCTGTATGTCCATGTTGCGTTGTTTGTCCTCTTGTGCTCCATCTTGTCTCAGACTGTCTCTTTCTTGTGTAACTGTACTCACCTAGTTGTACTCACCTAGTTGTGTTTGCGGGGTTGAGCTCTGGCTCTTTGGTCCCGCCTCTCAACCGTCAATCAACAGGTGTACAGATTCCTGAGCCTATTGGGCTCCATCATATCTACACATGAAACTGTGTATGGAGTCAGCCTCCACCACATCACTTCCTAATGCATTCCATTTGTCAACCACTCTGACCCTAAAAAAGTTCTTTCTAATATCTCTGTGGCTCATTTGGGCACTGTGGTCTGCTGCACGATCTTGTCCATTATCACACAAGTGATTTCTTGAGTCTGTTGGTGTGAGGCGTTCTGCGTCATCTGTAGGCAATTGAATATGGTCTCTGCCATGATCTTCACGATGCTTTTCAGCTGGACCTCGGTAAAACTGTATATCTGTGGTGTTGATTCCGAAAGTAATTGTTTTTTGCTCTTTTGCATTTGCTGTATTTCTGCAGCACTTTTGTGTATTTTCTGATTTGGAATAAATATATTTGGGAAATTTTGCTTTGTGAGAGTGTGTGTCTGTTGTGGCTGTGCACGAGTGTTCCAGACGTTGGTGTTGGTGTATGTGGTGCTGGTGTGTGTGTTTATCCTGGCCTGAGCTGTCTGCACTTTTTCTTTCCGTGTAGAGCAGGTTGTGCTCCAGGCATGATGTTTGCCTCCACAATTTGGACATTTGGCTGTTGTGGCCTGGTTTGCCTTATGCTTGGCTATGCAGTCTTTGGTTGGATGTCTCAGGCTGCACACTCCGCATCTCTCCTGTCCGGTGCAGCGTGATTGATGGTGGCCGTATTTCTGACACCTGAAGCAGCGCAGGGGTTCCGGGACGTATGATCTCTGTCGGTATGTTCCCCAATTTCCAAGACTGAATGTTTCTGGCACATGTCCCATGACGGTCACCAGAACATGACGTGTCGCTGCCTTGTTTACTTTTGTGCGGCATCGTTCCGCATTCAGGATTTGCTTGTGTTCTAGTACTGGATCCAGCGGAAAGTCGATTGGGTATCCCAAAAGCACGACTCGTGTGCGTCTTTCTGAAGGGTCCAGCTTTTCCAAGCATACAGGTTTCCCTTGCAGGACTCTTACTTTTTCTAAGTAATTTGCAGTCTGTTGTGGTGTCATTATTATTTCTCCTTTCAGACTGCCTGTAATGGAAAGTTTGAGCTCTGGTTGTTCTTTTTCCATTGCCGTTACTACTCCATATGCTGTAGGAAAGTGGTCTGTCTGCATTATCTTGAATTTTGGAAGATGTGCAGAGTCTGGCGATGTCTGGTGTGTGACTGGTGGTGTCCTCTCCTGTCTCATACTGGTGTCCTGTGGCTGGGCTGTGGAGAGAGGTACATTGTCTGACACTGGCTGGTGTGAGACTGGTGGTGTCCTCTCCTGTCTCATACTGTCGTCCTGTGGTTGTGTTGTGGACAGAGAAGCATTGTCTGACACTGGTTGGTGCGTGACTGATGCTGTCCTCTCTAGGTCCATTACGTCTGCTGTCTTCCTGGTAGAAGCAAGTGGTGAAGCCTCGATAGCAGTTTTCTTCGGTACCTGCTGCACATCGGTCCACCGTCCCTCCTCGTCTGAAATCTGCCTCTATTTTCTCTTTCTCTTAGCCTTCCCCATGACTCTCTCTCTCATCAGGACAAAACCAGCGGAAAATTCGCCTGAAACTGGCTTCCCAGTCCATGAAATCGCATCTTGTCCGGACAGCTGCATCTCAACGACAGGGAATCTACATCAACGAGTGCTTGACTAGGAACAGACAGCAACTCCTCTACCGCCTGCGTCAAATCCGTCGTCAAAACCCAGATGCGATTCATCAGTGCTTCGTCAGAGATGGCTTGATTAAAGTGAGAAAGACTTCAGTAAGTAAAATGTTTATAATTGCTAATGAGGATAATCTCAACACTTTCCTCACCCAATGTGGTTTGTCTCACCTTATTATCACTCTCAATGAGTCAACATAATTAAGCCCCTTGTCACCTAGTGCAGGCTAGGTATCCTAAGTCTCTTGTTTCACTTTTTAAATTAATTTTTAATTTACTTTTTACTAGTCATTTATTGGACTTAATTAACTGAGTGCTTTAATATTTCTTTAGGTCTTATTAATTATACGTTCATAACTAAACTATTTATAGGTAATAATCTTTAGCTTAAATTTGCCTATGTATTATTCAACTTTTTTCTTTGATTTCACTTATTACCTAGGTTGCTTAGCCTCGCCATACTCCCTTACTCCATTGTACCCCTGGCTTTGCCAGTGTCTCAAAATGCAAATTATTACTTAGTGTACCTGAGAGTACTTGTAAGTTACCTCTTTTTTTTTCATTTTGTGTTTGTTTTGTAAAGTCTTGTTTATATATTTTTTCCCTTTCCCCCTTTTATTTCAAATTTCTATTTTGAAATTGCCATTCTTGACTTGTTTTCCAACAACCAGCCTTTTTATGCAGACAAGTATAGACCCTGAACTAAACCTCTTATCCACTATGTATGACAATCATCACTTTAATGATCAAAATTGCAGATATTATACAGCACATGATGTAAACAATGTATTAACACATAATCACAATATCTCTGTGATCAACTTGAACGTTAGATCTCTAGGTAAACACTTCAATGATGTTAGTGCCCTGATTGAAACTATTGACAACAAATTCTCTTTTATTATACTTACTGAAACGTGGTTAAAAGAGGATACTACTCAACTCTTTAACATGCCTAACTACTCGGCAATTCACAACTGTCGTCAAATGCAGAGAGGTGGTGGCACTGCTCTTTACTACCACCAAGAACTAACATGCTTAAAAATAATTAGAACTAGAGACTGCTGTGGGGAGCATATCTTCGCCAGTTTCAGAGTCAAGGGTGCTGAGTCTGTCCTGTCTGTGGGTGCAGTCTATAGAATTCCTAACACAGATGTGTCCGAATTCAACTCAAACCTTAGAAATCTAATACTAGATAACAGACTGAACAAAAACCATTTACCCTTATACTCATACTCATACTCATACCCTTATACTTATACTCATACTTATACTGTAAACTCACCCTTAACATTGACAAAACTTTCTATATTCTGTTTGGCAATAAATCCTCTAATCAAATAAATCTCAAAATAAACAATACCCAAATTTGTAACAAATTAGATGGCAAATTCCTTGGCATTCTCATTGACCACAAGCTGAATTTCCAGGGACACATTCTAAACATATCAAAAAAAGTTTCAAAAACTGTGGGCATTCTTTCTAAGATCAGATATTATGTACCACGCCCTGCCCTGGTGACTCTCTATTACTCCCTTATCTATCCATATCTCAACTATGGTATTTGTGCTTGGGGCTCTACTACCCAAAATCACTTACGTCCTCTAATTACTCAACACAAAGCTGCTATTAGGACAATATCCAATTCTGGCCCCAGACATCACTCGGTACCCCTACTCAAATCCCTGAATATGTTAGACATTAAGTCACTGCACATTCTCTCATGTGTATTATACATATATAAAACGCTAAACTGTAATGCCAATCCTGATCTCAAAAGCTTCATAGAAGGTTGTAACAGAACCCATGAGCACCACCTCGGGGGGGGCCTCGTAGCCTGGTGGATAGCGCGCAGGATTCGTAATTCTGTGGCGCGGGTTCGATTCCCGCACGAGGCAGAAACAAATGGGCAAAGTTTCTTTCACCCTGAATGCCCCTGTTACCTAGCAGTAAATAGGTACCTGGGAGTTAGTCAGCTGTCACGGGCTGCTTCCTGGGGGTGGAGGCCTGGTCGAGGACCGGGCCGCGGGGACACTAAAGCCCCGAAATCATCTCAAGATAACCTCTCAAGATAACCACACCAGAAATAAATACAGTTTTGATATTCCTAGAGTACGACTTAATCAAACCAGAAATGCTCTACAAATCAAGGGGCCCATTTCAAGGGGCCCATTCCACATTCCACAGAATGTGGAATGACCTTCCCAACCATGTTAAAGACAGTACCTCTCTCAACCAGTTTAAGTTAAAAACGAAGCTATACCTAATAAATTCCCTGTAACCTACCTTACCCCTCTATTGTCAACCCATGTATGTTTTTTGTTTTTCAAATCAACGCTGTTTGAATGTAATTTTCTGTAATAATTTGTAATTGTATTTGTGCTGTTTTCTCAACAATGTTCCCCCCTCTTTTACCTCTATTTTTATTTGTACTCAACGCATTTTTTTCTTTTTACCCATTAGTTTTAAGCTTTAGTCAGTAGTGTTTTTTCCTGCCCGAAACGCTTTGCGTAATAGTGGCTTTAGGCATTGTATGTACTAGCTCTATCTATAAAGCCAACAAACTTTGTAAAATCTCTTTATGTATGTACCTTTGCCTAAATAAAAATTATTATTATTATATTATTATTATTTAATAATTGCAGGGGACTTTAATATTGACCTCTGCGAGCCTGAACACCCTACTGCTGTTAGCTTCCTCAACTGTATGAATTCCTGCTTCCTCATAACCTTAATCACTAGACCTACTAGAATCACCGATAGTACTGCCACGACTCTAGATCACATCTGGACCAACATAACCTCTCCGCTTACTTCAGGTATAATCACCGATAGCACTACCGACCATTACCCCACATTTCTCTTAACTAACATTATCAAACCACCTCTTGAGTCAAGGGAGTTCAGCTTTAGGCTGCACAATGAAACTGCTATAGACAATTTTATAGCTGTTGCTGCTAATGTCAACTGGGGGTCCGAGTTAGGTAACATAGGGGACATCAGCCTAGCAGTGCAATCTTTTCTTCAAAAACCTCTCAAGCCTTTATAACACCCACTGTCCTATACTTACGAAACAAGTCACAACCAAAGGCTTAACAATCCTTGGCTTACAAAGGGAATACTTAAATCCATTAATAAAAAACATGACCTTGAGAAGAAGTATAGGTTAGGAACCGTCTCCAAAGAATTCTCAAAGAATTATTCGTTAGTGCTATCTAAAATAATTAGATGAGCCAGAACTAAATACCAGGAAGATAAATTTAACCAAATAAAGAGCAACATTAAAAAAACTTGGAGCACAATTTCACAAATATTGGGATCAAAGATGATTTTAAATAACAAACCAACACTCTTGTCCAATAACGATGACCAGTTTTAAACCTCCGATTCTGCTATTGAGTTCAATAGGTTCTTCTCTTCCATTGGGTCATCCCTTGCAAATGACATTCCATCTTCCAGTACTGATGTTAAGGACTATCTTACAGGTAACTATCCACAAACTCTGTACCTAAAGCCTACAAATTCCACTGACGTTAATGAGATAATCCTTTCCCTTAAAACCAAGTCTAGTGCCCTTGAGGAGATACCAACTCTAATTTACAAAAAAAACTCCAGATCTTTAGCCCCTGCTATTGCATTGCTCTTCAACAAGTCACTTGAACTCCAAACCTTTCCAGATATTCTGAAAAAAAGCGAGAGTAACCCCTGTCCACAAATGTGGTGATCTCACAGATGTTAACAACTACAGACCTATATCAATCCTGCCTAACTTGTCAAAAATATTTGAAAAACTAATCTACAAGCAGCTTTACTCTTATCTAGCCAAACACAATATACTTAGCTCCTGTCAATATGGCTTCAGACCCCCAAAAAGCACTAACGATGCACTTATTAGTATGCTTAACTTGATTCATACAGCTCTTGATAAAAATGAGTTCCCTGTTGGGCTATTTGTGGACCTGCGTAAGGCTTTTGACACTGTCAACCACCAAAACCTTCTTCTTAAATTACATCATTATGGAGTCAGAGGACACTCCCTGCAATACCTCAAATCTTACCTTACTGACAGGCTCCAGTATGTTTCTGTGAATAATTCAATTTCTCCCACCCTACCCATCAACATTGGTGTTCCTCAGGGCAGCATACTTGGCCCTCTCCTCTTTCTCATCTACATTAATGACCTTCCAAATGCCTCCCAACACCTCAAACCAATTCTATTTGCTGACGACACAACCTTCATTTACTCCAGTCCTGACCCCCTTGCTCTAAATGCCACAGTAAATACTGAGCTAAATAAAGTCCATCTTTGGCTAACTGCCAACAAACTCACCCTTAACATTGACAAAACTTTCTATATTCTGTTTGGCAATAAATCCTCTAATCAAATAAATCTCAAAATAAACAATACCCAAATTTGTAACAAATTAGATGGCAAATTCCTTGGCATTCTCATTGACCACAAGCTGAATTTCCAGGGACACATTCTAAATATATCAAAAAAAGTTTCAAAAACTGTGGGCATTCTTTCTAAGATCAGATATTATGTACCCCGCCCTGCCCTGGTGACTCTCTATTACTCCCTCATCTATCCATATCTCAACTATGGTATTTGTGCTTGGGGTTCTACTACCCAAAATCATTTACGTCCTCTAATTACTCAACACAAAGCTGCTATTAGGATGTAGCGAGTAGATTATCCCAATAATATACTCGCTCCAAATGCATTGTTAATATTCCTGTCAACCTTTGGAGATGAATGAGGTGAGGCGTTGCCCGGGCAACACGGTGAGGTGTTGCTTGAGCATATAAGCAGCAGAATAGCAAACATTAACTAGTCTACTTTCAAGTGTGGTCTAAGAGCAGACACTTGCGAGATACTGTACCGACGTTTAGTGCGCTCAACTCACACCAAAGTATCACCTGTGTACTTCTGTATATTCGACCAAATATATATATAGTATCTTAGTGTCTGTGTTTATTGTCACCATACTTTACGTAACAATAGAACCGTTACAAGGACAATATCCAACTCTGGCCCCAGACATCACTCGGTACCCCCTACTCAAATCTCTGAATATGTTAGATATTAAGTCACTGCACATTCTCTCATGTGTATTATTCATATATAAAACGCTGAACTGTAATGCCAGTCCTGACCTCAAAAGCTTCATAGAAGGCTGTAACAGAACCCATGAGCACCACACCAGAAATAAATACAGTTTTGATATTCCTAGAGTACGACTTAATCAAACTAGAAATGCTCTACAAATCAAGGGACCCAGAATGTGGAATGACCTTCCCAACCATGTTAAAGACTGTACCTCTCTCAACCAGTTTAAGATAAAAACGAAGTTATACCTAATAAATTCCCTGTAACCTACCTTACCCCTCTATTGTCAACCAATGTCTTATTTTTTAAATGGCACTGTTTGTCAACAGAATTGTATTTGTGCTGCTTTTTCAGCCATGTTCCCCCCTTTTTTATCTCTTTTATTTGTTCTCAACTCATTTTATTCTTTATGCTCAATTAGTATTAAGCTTTAGTCATTTAAGTTTTTCATGCCCGAAACGCTTTGCGTAATAGTGGCTTTAGGCATTGTATGTACTAGCTCTATCTATAAATCCATCACTCTTTGTAAAATCTCTTGTATGTATGTACCTTACCTAAATAAATATTTGATTTGATTTTTAGTGTCCGAAATAGTAAAAATATTGTTGTGCGATGTGGGCAATGTACCAAGTGTCTTGTATCCAAGTGTCTTATATCGTCCCCAGCAAGCGTTCACTTTCCTAGCAAGCGTTCACTTCCCTAGCAGGCATTTATTTTCCTAGCAAGCGTTGGCTTCGCTAGGTAAGCGTTTGCTTCGCTGGCAAGTGTTTGGTTCGCTGGCAAGTGTTTGGTTCGCTAGCAAGCTTTCGCTTCCCCAGCAGTTGGTGGTTGGCCAGTGTTAGCTGCGTGTGGCCGGCTCCATTCCTCCTCTTCACAGTGAACCAAAACATGACGTTTTTCCACTTCGGGAACTGCCTGGCCCTGGCCTATGGGCCGTATTTCCTCACATATAAGTACTCGGGGATGTAAGTGTCGTCCAGGAGTTAAGACTGACGTGGTCTAAGTCTTAATAAGTCTTAAAACTAGGCTTTAAAACTACCTCGATGGCGGGCCAGAATTTTGTTAGATATATCTGAATATATTTGTATTGTATGTGCTACGGAATGCAATATGGTGTTATTGTATTTGCTACAGAATGAAATATGGTGTTTATAATTAATAATGTAAAGTGCAGTTGGATATCTTGAAGGGGAATTGATGCTATAAGTTGCTATGGGGTGGGCTCAAACGCAAGACATTCACCGAAGCGCATATATATATATATATATATATATATATTGTGTATATATATGCATGTACTCGGGGATGTTAGTGTCGTGCGGGATGGGGATGTAGGATGCTTTAGCTTAGGTTAGATTGTGTTGGGCCTCGGTTTGGTTAAGTTAGGATGTATTATACTTGGGTAGGCTGTGTTGGGTTAAGTTAGGATGTGTTAGCCTTGGGTAGGCTGTGTTGGCTAACTGTTGCCTGTCTTCAAGGTGCCGATTTGCTACTAGGTGAACAGAGGTATCAGGTGTAAGAAAACAGGCCCAATAGTCCAGTCATTTAACATTTGAATTTAGATAAACATTCCCAAGAAGTTGGAAAATGTATTAATTCCTTGATTATATGAGTCCTTATTTGGTACTAGGTTTTTTCCCTTGTGAGAAGTGAGTTTCGTCCATCATTTTGAAAACAAAACAGTGCCAAAAATTTGTTTTTCTCAAATGTATCATTTCTGTCAGTTTTAACAAAACGGGTAACATACTTTTTGAAAAGAAATGTAATTCTCAACAAAAGATGTCCATAGCATGTTGTATGTAAGGTTAACGGTTTCCGAGAGAAGGGACCAAGATAGTCGAGAGACAGCGGCTTTATCTAACTTGGAAGGTTAACCAGTGATATACTGTATAACAGTAGTATTTCCAGGAACACCAAATGCTATACCTTGCTTTAGGGGCCAGGATCTCGGACATATTCGTCAAACATTGAAAAACAGTGAAATCTGTTAACCAAATCTGTTAGTATCTGGCATCCGATTCGTGCAAAGTACACATATGTTAAAAAATTTATTTTATGCTATTGTTTTTACTAATAAATCTGGTCACGGCACGACCCATCTCAAACCAAGATGGTATGCACAAAAGATTGGGTGTTTGAGGAAGGTTGAGAATAGAAGACCCGGACCCTTAACAATGCCGCAAGACCAATTTGTAGGTGAGAAAGAAGAGATTTGGTCCAGTCGCAGTACAGATTGCATGTGCTATTAACGTGATATTTTAGTCTCTTAACGATTCTCGGTTCCTTTCTTTTTGTTCTTTAAAATAATCGTTTCCAGGAACTGATGGAGAGATTCTGGGATATTGGTTTCAACAGTATCGAGGAACACAGTTGTTAAATGGTATTTATAATTTTCATATTTTGATGGAATATCCTCTCTAACAATTTCTGCACCAACTCGAACTATACGGAGACGTTCTTCCTTTGTGTATTGCCAAAATTTACTAAGAATTTTATGGCCAGTATCATGAAAAATGGTTCGTTCTGATATATCCAGAAACAATGATACTGTATCTTCATCATAAATTATATGAAGTCTTCTCTTGTCAGAAGGTACATAGCTTTTGTACTTGAAACATTTTATTGAATGAAAATTGACATTCTTCTCGATGTGCCTTGGTATATGAACAAACATGTTGAAGTGCTTCAGTTACATGTTCATGTTGGGTCTACTACTTTTATGATGTTCACCACCCTTAACCCTTAAACAGCGTAATATGTACATATATGATTTGAAAAATCAATTTAACATAAGTTTTTAAAACTTGCACAAACACTTTCCAATTTTTTTTGGCATAATCAACTTAGCAAATTGAGCATGTAGCAGCATGTACAACACTCCCCAAAAGGAAGAAAACCCGCTGGGTTCATCCTGTCACTTGTATCTAGACACAGCTGGGACTGGCTTAACTGTCTCAAGTGAACAGCTCCTCAAACAAGAAGATTAACATCTGTCAACCCTTAAAAGCTTACGTTATCTTGCGGGTGCAAAATGGGGAAATCTTTTTAAGAACAGTATCAATATTTTGCAAAGTGTTTTCGTAATTTAAACAATGTGGGGTTTATTATTCTACACCCCCTCCCCTTCCGGCCCGTTGGCGACGTGAGGGGGCTTGGTGGACGGCTGCCGGAGTGTGATGCTCCGTTGGGCAGTCCTGTCCTTTTCTGGCCTTGCACTCCTGCTGCTGTCTTCTCCAATTGTGCCGGATCGCTTTTCCTTTTCCTTATGTTTCGTTTTTCTCCCCCCTCTTCTCCTATCTGCTTGTCGTTTCCTGCCGACCTTTTGCTTGTTTTGGATTCTTTCTTTGGACTTCTTCTATTTTGACGCCCGGGTGCTTGAGGAGGCATACTCTTGCACCCGTAGAACTGTAGTACCCGACGTCTCGAGCGAGGGGAACCTTTTATTGTCAATCCCCCTTTCGTCGCTGAACCCGATCTCGACGGACTGACGGTTCTTAAGGTGGCGTTTGTGGGGCGTATACTCACGACGCACCCCTAGGGGGCCCCGACATGATCAGCGATAGCTTCCTGTTGGGTGTCCTGCCTCTAATTGTGGCTCCATGGTGGGTATGGGGGCACATTCGTGGATGAATTTGTCACTTTTCGTCTCTATGTCGTTGAATGTTTCCGTTGTACCCTCTCAGGCTCGTGGGGTGGGCGACCAAGCCCCCGAGTCGGCCTGTATTGGAAGACCAGGCTCTGTAGCTCCCGCTGCGTTGGGCCCCGACCTTGCTCCTCCTTTGACCGTCCTGACTTCTTACCCCAGCTCCCCTCCCTCCTCTGAGGTTGGGTCGAGCCTCCAGCCCCCGGTGGTGACCGCTTCGTCCCCTGGTGTGGCTAAGTCTTTCGTTGTGACTACTGCGCCTTTTGACCCCTCTCTCTCTAGGGGTTCTCAACGCCGTTCGCGCCCCAACCGCACTCGCTCGATTCCTTCCCGTGCTGATGCGTATCAGGCCTTGTTTGGTCCTGCTTCATGGGCCAAATACTTTGATCTCCTCCCTCTTGATTCTGCGCCTCCTGACGATTTCTCCCTCCATCGGCATCTTGTAGATTCCGTGGATGCGTGTGTTACTTTCAACCCCACTCGTCTCGGTACACGTGTCGTTGCTGCTCCTTCTCAGGATGCGGCTTCCCGCTTGGCTGCCTTATCTTGCCTTGGCGAGATCCCTGTTCGGGTCTCCAAGAACGTTCAGATGAATTCCAGTGTTGGCACTATTCTCCTCCCACCCCATGTTGCAACCGGTGTTCGGAATCTGCAGGATTGCCACGATGATATTCGGCATATCCTTGATGCCCAAGGCCATTCTGTCCTCCAGGTTGACTCGTTTACTCGTCCCCCTCGTGGTCGTCGCCGTCAACCCCTTCGTGTTGTGAAGATCACCTTTGATGGTAGGACCCTTCCATCCTCTGTCATTCTTGCTGGTGCTAGGTGCTCTGTCCAGGAGTATATTCCTTCTCCTCGACTTTGTAATAAGTGCTGGAGGTTTGGGCATGGTGCCCTCCGCTGCTCTGGGACTGTCTCTCTCTGTCCTTTGTGTGGGAGTGAAGGTCACTCTAAGTCGGAGTGCACTTCTCCCCAAGCTCGCTGCCTCAACTGCGGTGAGGCCCATCCTACGTTCTCCCGTGCCTGTGTCCATTACAAGCTTGAGGCGGCCGTCCTTAACCTGAAGCACCGGGAGCGTTTGTCTTTTCCTGAGGCGAGGCGCCAGGTTCGCCGGCTCCCGCCTTATACTAACATCTCTTATGCTCGCGTGTTGAGCTCTTCCTCTCCTCGTCCTTCCCCCCTTCCTCAGACTCTCAACCGTTTCCGGGCCTTGGACCCTGATACGCCCACTGCCCCCTCCTCTGTTCCTTTGAGTTCTTTCCCGAGGGGTCCCCCTCCTGGTCCTCTGTCTGGGGTTCCCCTTCTTTCGACCCGGTCTGTCATGTCTCCTGTGTCTTCTTCCTCGTCCCCCTCCGATCCTCCTTCCCATCCTCTGCCTCCATCTATCGGCTCTCCCCGCCGCCTGTCGGTGCAGGCGGATGTCCATCGCTCTCCTAACGGCCGTCGTGTGTGCTCTCGTTCGGCTTCTCCTGTTGAGACACTGGAATCCGTTGCCCGGTACGTAGTTGCTGGGACACCTGTCTCTTTAAGTCAGAAGCGTAAGCCTGGCTCCTCTCCTTCCTCTTCCCCGGCGGGTAAGAAGGCTTCGCTTTCTTCCTTAGCTCCTACTTCTGGCTCTGTTGCTCCTTCCCCTCCCGTTTCAGTGGTTGCGCCCCCTGTTCCTGCTATGGAGGTTTCTTTGGCCCCTGCTTCCCTTTCGGTTGCTGCTCTTGCTGGGGTGCGCTCCCCTCTTTCTACTCCCCCTCTTCCTACTCCCCCTCTTCCTACTGCTGTCCTTGACTGCTCCTCTCCGTTGTCTCCTCCTCTTCCTCCTCCTCCTCCGGACCCCGCCCGCCCACCTCTGATCTGTTCTCCCGTTTCCTTCCCTCCGTCTTTGCTCAGTTTACCCATGCCCCCTAACCCTGACTTTGCTGACCCTGATCCCGACCCTGATATTCTTTAACGTGCTCTGTTGCTCTTTCGCCTTTGTTTCTTCCTTGTTCTCTGTTTTTGTCCTTTCTCTTCCCGTCGTTGTCCATTCTTCAATGGAACGTTCGAGGTTATTACGCCAATTTCCTCGAACTCCAACTTCTGATTTCGCGGTTTTCGCCCCTTTGTGTCTGTCTCCAGGAACCAATGCTTGGTGCTCGTCCTGGTCGTTTTCGTGGCTATTCCTTTCTCTCCCCCCCCCCAGCCATTGCTGGGGCTTCTAATTCTTCTGCTCTCTTGATTCGTGCAGATGTTCCCTTTGTTCCTTTACTTTTTCCTTCGCCTCTCCATTGTTCTGCTGCTCGTATCTTTGTGGGGAAATGGTACACAGTTTGTTCCATTTATCTCCCCCCCGAGTGTCCCGCTCTCTCTTCCTGATTTGAAACACCTCCTAGACTCCTTGCCGGAGCCTGTGCTCCTGCTGGGTGACTTCAATTGTCGTCATTCTCTTTGGGGTGACGTTCTGACGAATACCCGGGGTCGCCTCCTTGAGCCGTTTCTCCTATCTTCTTCCCTGTCTCTTCTGAATTCTGGTGAGCCCACTCATTTGGACTCTCGGACTCGCGCCCTTTCTTGTCTTGATCTTTCTCTCTGCTCTTCTTCTCTTTACTTGGATTTCACGTGGCAGGTTCTTGATGACCTCCATGGAAGTGATCATTTCCCCATCCTTGTTTCCTTTTTCTCTTTTCGCCCTTCCCTCTCTTTCCCTAGGTGGCAGTTTGCTAAGGCAGACTGGACCCTATTTACCCTCAGTGCTGCTCTCTCTGACCTCTCCCTTCTGCCTCTCTGTCGCGCTCTCCTCCTTTTTCATGACACTGTCTTCAACGCTGCCCTCCGCTCTATTCCTCGCTCTTCCTCTCGGGGTCCACGGAAGTGCGTTCCCTGGTGGAATGCGGACTGTGCTCGGGCTGTCCGCTGTAAGCGTGCAGCCTGGAAGAGGCACCGCCGTAGGCAGACGACCGATTCTTTTCTTTTCTTTCGGAAAGCGAGTGCGGTGGCCCGTAGGGCCATCCGTACGGCTAAACGTGAATGTTGGGCATCTTATGTCTCAACAATTACGTCCGAAACCCCTCTGGCCCAGATCTGGAAGCGTATCCGCAAGATAGCGGGTAAGTTCGTTCCCGATGTTTCACCGGTCCTTCACCTCCATGATACTCTTGTGGCGGACCCGTTGCAGGTCGCTTCCGAACTGGGTTCCCACTTTTCTTCTGTTAGCTCTGGTCTTCATCTTCCCCAATCTTTCCTTCTTCGTAAACCTATCCTTGAGTCTCGTCCTTTAGATTTCTGCACTCATCTTCAGCTTCCCTATAATGATCCCTTCTCTCTCTCTGAACTTCGTTCTGCTCTGGCCCTCTGCGGTTCTACGGCGGCGGGCTCCGATGGTATTCATTATGAGATGCTTCGCCATCTCCCTCCGAGCACGTCTCAGTATTTACTGAGTCTGTATAATCGGATCTGGGAGTCGTCGTCAGTCCCTGAGGACTGGCTCGATGCCGTTGTCCTCCCTGTTCGCAAACCGGGGTCTCTGGGTACTTCCCCTAAGGACTTTCGCCCTATTGCTCTCACAAGTTGTGTCTGCAAACTTTTTGAACGTATGGTTAACGTTCGTCTGATGTGGTTCCTGGAACACCATCACCTCCTCTCCCCTTCTCAATTTGGTTTCCGCAAGTGCCGCAGCACGACAGATGTCCTGGTGAACTTGGAGGTCTATATTCGTACTGCTTTTGCTGCGAAGACCTCCGTTGTTGCCGTCCTTTTTGACCTGGAAAAGGCTTACGACACCACTTGGCGTTATCATATCCTATCTCAACTTCATTCTTTTGGCCTTCGTGGTCATCTCCCTCTCTTTCTCCGCAGCTTCCTCTCTCGTCGTTCCTTTCGGGTGCGCCTTGGTACCGCTTTCTCTCCCTCTTTTCAGCAATATGAAGGTGTGCCCCAGGGTAGTGTTCTGAGCACTACTCTTTTTCTGGTTGCCCTCAATGGTCTTCTTTCCTCTCTTCCTTCTGGTGTCTTCTCCGCTCTCTATGTTGATGATCTTACCCTTTGTTGTCAGGGTGATGATTCGCCTCTCCTTCAACGCCGGCTTCAACTTGCAATTGATGCCGTGTCGTCTTGGGCCACTGATCATGGCTTCAAGTTCTCTACTTCTAAGACTTGTGCCATGACATTTACGCGGAAACGGGTTGTTCTTCGTCCCTCTTTGTCACTTTATGGTCATCCCCTTGAATACAAAGATTCCGCGAAGCTTTTGGGGTTATTCCTTGACACTCGTTTGTCTTGGTCTCCCCATATCTCTTACCTCCGTGTTGAGTGCTCTAAGGCCCTTACCCTCCTTCGGGTCTTGTCCCATACTTCTTGGGGGGCAGATAGGCGCACTCTCCTTGCTTTACATTCTTCTCTCGTCCTGTCTAAGCTCGATTATGGTTGCCCTGCTTACTCGTCTGCTTCTCCTTCTACTCTTCGCCGTCTTGATGCTTTGCACCATACTGGGTTGCGCCTCAGTTCTGGTGCCTTTCGTTCGACTCCCGTCCTTAGCTTGTATGTTGACACTGGCTTCCTGTCTCTCCAGGACCGCCGTGATCGCTACTGTCTTCGCTATCTTGCGCGGTCCTTGCAACATCCTTCCTCTCGCCTCTGTCGTGCTTTAACTTTTACCCCTCCTGCGGTTCCTGTTCCTCTTCACCACCTCCCTCTTTCTGTCCGGTTATCTCTCCTGCAGGATTCTCTTTCCGTTCGTATTTCTGATGTTTCTCCTCGTGTTGTTCCTTCTTTGCCCCCGTGGAGGGTCCCTCTTCCGCGGTTTTGTACTTCCTTGACCCGTATCACTAAAGCTTTTACCCCTCCTGCGGTTCTAAAACGCCTTTTCCTCGAGCACTTTTCTTCTCACTCCCGCTCCGTTTCTGTCTTCACCGATGGGTCTAAGTCAGCGGACGGTGTTGGCTACTCTGTTGTTTTTCCCGATCGCACTTATATGTGTCGCTTGCCTCCGGAGGCTAGCATCTTTACAGCGGAACTTTATGCTATTCTCTATGCTGTTCGTCTCCTACTTTCTCGTTGTCAGTCTTCCTTTGTAGTTGTTGTTGACTCTCGTAGTGCCCTCATGGCTCTCGGGTCCTTTAATCCAGTTCATCCAGTGGTTGTCGAGATCCAGCATTGGCTGTTTCTCGTTCATAGTAAATTTAAGTCGGTTGAGTTTTGTTGGGTTCCCAGCCATATTGGTGTGTCTTTAAATGAGCGTGCGGATGCTGCCGCCAAGGAAGCTGTCCGCTCTTGTCCCATCTCTCGTAAGGGCATTCCGTATTCCGACTTTTACCCGGTTATCCATTCCTCAGTCCTTACCCGTTGGCAGGCTTCTTGGTTGTCTGTTACTGGTAACAAGCTACGTACTCTTAAATGTTGTGTTTCCTCGTGGCAGTCCTCCTTCCACCGTAACCGGCGGTGGGAAACAGCTCTGGCGAGGTTGCGTATTGGCCATACTCGCTTAACCCATGGTCACTTGATGGAGCGCCGCCCTGCTCCTTATTGTCCTAGTTGCATTGTCCCTCTTACGGTCGTGCATGTCCTTCTTGAATGTCCTGACTTCCAGGACGAGCGTATGTCTTGCTTTCCGACCGCCCCTCACGGTCACCTGTCCCTCGATAGAATTCTTGGTGACTCGGATACTTTTGATATCGTTCGCCTTATGCGTTTTTGTTCTCGTATTGGCATCCTTGGTGATATTTAGCGCCCTCTGATTATTTTGCGCATTTGATGGTGCTACATAGCCTTCCCGGTTTGGTGCCTTCTTTTGATAATTACTTACTTACTTATTATTCTACACATACTTCTAGTGTCTCTCAGGTGTTCATATTCACGTAGATAGTGGTCTAGGCGGTGTACGTCACTCTCATCACAGATTCTGCAACTTCGCTGATCAACAGTTGTTTCCATCATGTTAATACGTACATATCGTAAAAAAGGGCCAACGTTGACCCTTGATCAAATCACGTCTTGTGCCCAGATTGGGTGAAATTTTGCATGCCATGACAACTTTTCATGCGAAATACAGCAGTTAATCCAAAAAGTTTTTTGGGTTGCCATTCAGCTACCAATCACTGCCAAATTTGGTCATGAAACATTTGGACCCCAATTTGGAGCCCATTTACTCCTTGCCAACAGGTCTACATGCCATGATCTTTTGCAACGATGTATAACAACCACAATATTAAGCAGTGATGCAATAGCAACTCGGTTGTATCCATATGTCCAGAGGTGGCCCACTTGAAAGTTGGCCAAAAATTATTTTTATTCAAAACTAGCCAGCTTTCAAGGCAAACTCAATATGCATCATTCCCAATTTGGTTTTGAATGACCGCTGGATACAGCAGATTTGTCTGTACAAGAGTAACTTTTATTCTGGTGGGGATCTGAATTCATAGTTCAGCCAGAGGTCTCTGTGAAATGACATACCTTGGTGCGATATTGAAAAAATCAAATTATGATTCTCTATCTTCTTTGTGCACAGATCATGACTGCTAGCAAATTGATATCCAAACTGATTGGAAAATTTTTAAACTTCATTGGGTAGAACATTTTTGGGTGCAGTTCAGTATTATTGTTAAACAATCAGTGCTATTTTAGGTTCCTGTTCTATATATATTTTTACATCTTTGTAGTATCATGTCAGCAGGTCAAACATTGCTGTTTACTTATTTGTATATTTACTTGCAATAAATACACAAAAAGCAATATTAATATATTACTGGTCTCGCTTGAAATTACTGTATTCGGTTAAATAATTTAATTTGAATTCGATTACAGATAAGTCATGAAATCAGGATTCCATTGGTTTATTGCCATGTGCTATTGCTAGCCATGAGCATGGCTCTTTGGAATGTCACTTGACAACCTACACTCCCAACAAAGGCTTGAAGTTTCTAAAACAGTATAGTGCAGAAGATCAAAAACTGATAGCAGAACAAAGTGAACTGAACTTGGATGGAGAATCTCAAGTAGGCCTCCATCATGAAGCTTTCCTGTTGAAAAAATTTCAATCTTTGCAAAAAGCTTGCTGTAGTCTGTTCAAGAAGAAATGCCATGGAAAGTGAAAAGATTTGCGACCAATCACAGTAGCTACTGCAGAGAAAATGTCAGATATGCTGAAAGTCAGTACTGACTTTCAGCTTTTGGCCAAGCTTAATACTTATTAAGCCTGGCAATAAGTTGTGCACATCATGCAGAAAGGAATTCGACAGTAAGCAGGGAAGTGAGTCCAGCTCTACTGAATCTGATGGCCCTGCTGATAATATGGAAATATGTGAAAGTGTAAACACAAGTTTATGAGAATTGGGCATCTCGCCTATTAAATATCAATGAGCTAGTGCAAGGGATAAGCATGGTTATGCGAAGTGTAAGATTAGCCAAGCACACAAAATAATTGCCGAGCAGATTGCTGCAATTGGAAATATTGATTGCCAAAACCTGTTGGTACCAAGCTATAGCTAGCACTGCACAAATTGCCAAGACTTCAATAAACTCATTGAAGAAATGAAGCTAAAATTCCATGTAGCAAAGCACCAAGAAAAAATAAAAATCCTAACCCTCGTGCCACAAAGCTGGTCTATCAAAAAGACAATGGAGCAATTCAAAGTTTCAGGATACATGGTTTGCGAAGCTAGGAAGCTGAAAGAAGAATAGGAAATACTAGAAATTCCTAAGAAAATGCAGGGCAAGTCAGTTCCTGAGGAAGTGAAGGAAAGGGTAGTACAGTTTTTTGAGGGTGAAGAATTTAGTCGAATGTGCGCCGGAAAGAATGGAAAGAAAAAGTCGTGATCAGTGCACAAAGATGATGGAGAATCATAATTTGATTTTTTCGATATCGCACCAAGGTATGTCATTTCACAGAGTCCTCTGGCTGAACTATGAATTCAGATCCCCACCAAAATAAAAGTTACTCTTGTACAGCAAAATCTGCTGTATCCAGCGGTGTCATTCAAAACCAAATTGGGAATGATGCATATTGAGATATTTTGCCTTGAAAGTTGGCTAGTTCTGCACAAAAATTTTTTTTGGGCAACTTTCAAGTGGGCCACCTCTGGACATATGGATACAACAGAGTTGCTATTGCTTCACTGCATAATATTGTGGTTGTTATACATCATTGCAAAAGATCATGGCATTTAGACCTTTTGCTGATGAGTAAGTCGTCTCCAAATTGGGGTCCAAATTTCTCATGACAAAATTTGGCAGTGATTTTAGCATTGATGGATAGCCGAATGGCCACCCATACTGTTTTTTTATTACACTACGTTATTCTACACCAAAAGTTGTCCTGGTATGTCAAAATTAACACTTCTACAGCCAATAGGTCATTTAACAAAGGGTCAAAGTTGGTCATTTTTGTGGTATTTTGCACTAACGGGACGAGAGCCCATTGAATGTGGACCTGTTATATAAGAACCAAAGCAGATTGCGCTCTTAAAATATTTTGCAAAGTGTCATTTGGGGTCTAGGGCTATCTTACTACAAAATTTCATGGCATTTGGAGAGGGTTGAGTGGGAGCCATAGGTGACTTTGGTGATTGAGATGGAATGACACTTTCTCTTTCGTTCTCTTTCTTTCTTTTTCTTTTTCGTTCTTTCTTTTTCTTTTTCGTTCTTTTTCTTTTTCGTTCTTTCTTTCTTTCTTTTTCGTTGTTACGACCCTCTCGGGACGCAACGGGGTTCTCACTCTGATGTTGTTAGAGTCAGATATATATATCCGTTCCCAAGCCAGTAGTGGCTATCAAGGGATGAGATCCGTGACGCAAGTAACTTAAAGGGAGTAGGGAAAGAAAGTTAAGAACTTAATATTATAATTAACACCATCACCGATTAAATATATAGAATAAAAGAGTGCACAAGGGGGAGGGGTATTAACACTTTACAAGGGGATTAATCCACAATTGATGTCTTCTGCTGAAGACGCTGGTGCCATAACTCTCGGTGCCGAGTCCTTGGTGCTTTCTTTGTGGCCTCACAACGAATTCTCCAAAGAAGTTGAGCCTACCCTGGCCACAGGTCAGCCAAAACACAGGTCCACTGGGGGCACCGCCGTGGAGGCCGTCAACCACACGTCCAGCTGGTCTGCTGGCAGGTTCTGAGCCAACAAGGCTGGTACGGCCACTCCACGAACGATAAAAGGGGAACGCCCTAGACAGGAGCCTCGTGTGACACCACAAATCACTCTCCTGTCTTCAGTACCCCAGTGGATGATCGTCTCCAACAGTCGGTCCCGGGTAAATCCTTTTACTGCCACTCCACTGGCAGGCTAACACACCACAGTGTTCTTCCGGGGGGACGACTTAACAGCTGCAGCAAGGTTCAAGGTATGGAGACTGGCTGCCTCGGGTAGACTGACTCCACTTCCATCACAGCAGTCCCAGGTCGGCTCTGTAAGCAGACACGTCATCAATAACTGGGACACTAAAACACCTCACTTACGGGCTCGGGCACAAACACCTGACGTATCCAGTCCATAGATGGCGCTGTTGTCGGAGCACCACCTCACCAGAGGTCAGTGGCGGCGGTGTAGAGTGCTGAACGGGACTGGAAACTGGCCCTCGTAGCTGATACACGGCATCCTCACCAGGTGTCGTCGTCGTTTGGCGGGGGGTTTCGGGAGCTGACCCACAGATGGCGCGGTCGTTACTACTCCATGCTCGGACGCTGGATCCGGGTTCGTAACATTCGTTCTTTCTTTCTTTCTTTTTCGTTCTTTCTTTCTTTTTCGTTCTTTCTTTTTCGTTCTTTCTTTCTTTCTTTCTTTTTCGTTCTTTTTTTCTTTCTTTTTCGTTCTTTCTTTCTTTTTTCGTTCTTTCTGTCTTTCTTTTTCGTTCTTTCTTTCTTTCTTTTTCGTTCTTTCCTTCTTTCTTTTTCGTTCTTTCCTTCTTTCTTTTTCGTTCTTTCTTTCTTTCTTTTTCGTTCTTTCTTTCTTTTTCGTTCTTTCTTTCTTTCTTTTTCGTTCTTTCTTTCTTTCTTTTTCGTTCTTTCTTTCTTTCTTTTTTGTTCTTTCTTTCTTTTTTGTTCTTTCTTTCTTTTTTGTTCTTTCTTTCTTTTTCGTTCTTTCTTTCTTTTTCGTTCTTTCTTTCTTTCTTTTTCGTTCTTTCTTTCTTTCTTTTTCGTTCTTTCTTTCTTTTTCGTTCTTTCTTTCTTTTTCGTTCTTTTCCCCCTCCCCGCTCAGCTCGTTGTTGCCGTGAGGGGGGCTTAGTGGGCGGCTGCTGGAGTGTGATGCTCCTTGGGACAGTCCTCTGTCCTTTTCTACCCTTGTCCTCCTGCTGCCGTCCTCTCCAATTCTGCTGGGCACCTTTTCCTTTTCCTTCTGTTTCGTTTTTCTCCCCCCTCTTCTCCTATCTGCTTGCCGTTTCCTGCCGACCTTTTGCTTGTTCTGGTTCTTCCCTTGGACTTCTTCTATTTTGACGCCCGGGTGCTTGAGGAGGCATACTCTTGCACCCGTAGAACTGTAGTACCCGACGTCGAGAGCGAGGGGAACCTTTTATTGTCAATCCCCCTTTCGTCACTGAACCCGATCTCGATGGACTGTCGGTTTCTTAAGGTGGCGTTTGTGGGGCGTATACTCACGACGCACCCCTAGGAGGCCCCGGCAAGATCGGCGATAGCTTCTTGTTGGGTGTCCTGCCTCTAATTGTGGCTCCATGGTGGGTGTGGGGGCACATTCGTGAATGAATTTTCTTTTTCGTAATGATGATGACCCCTGTTTCGGCTGTTTCTGCTTTACCTTCTCAGGCTCGTGGGGTGGGCGACCAAGCCCCCGAGTCAGTCCGTGTTGGAAGACCGGGCTCTGTAGCCTCCGCTGCATTGGGCCCCGATCTTGCTCCTCCTTTGGCCTCTCTGACTCCTTCCCCTGGCTCCCCACCCTCCTCTGTGGTTAGGTCGAGCCCCAAGCCCCCAGTGGTGACTACCTCGTCCCCTGGCGTGGCTCCTTCTCTAGTTGTAACTACTGCGCCTTTTAACCCCTATCTTTCTGGGGGTTCTCACCGCCGTCCTCGTCACGGCCGCTCTCGCTCGATTCCTTCCAGTTCTGCTACCTATCAAGCTTTGTTTGGTCCCGCTTCGTGGACCAAATATTTTTATCTCCTCCCTCTTGATTCTGCGCCTCCTGACGATTTCTCCCTCCATCGACATCTCGTTGATTCCGTGGATGCCTCCATTACTTTCAACCCCACTCGTCTTGGTACACGTGTCGTTGCTGCTCCTTCTCAGGATGCTGCTTCCCGCTTGGCTGCCTTATCCTGCCTTGGCGAGACCCCTGTTCGGGTCTCGAAGAACGCTCAGTTGAATGCCAGTGTTGGCACTATTCTGCTCCCGCCCCATGTTGCGACCGGTGTTCGGGACCTGCACGACTGCCACGACGATATTCGACATATCCTTGCTGCCCAGGGCCATTCTATTCTCCAGGTGGACACGTTTACTCATCCCCCTCGTGGTAGTCGCCGTCAACCCCTCCGGGTTGTGAAGATTACCTTTGATGGTAGGACCCTTCCACCCTCTGTCATCCTTGCTGGTGCCAGGTGCTCTGTCCAGGAGTACATTCCTTCTCCTCGGCTCTGTAACAAGTGCTGGAGGTTTGGGCATGGTGCCCTCCGCTGCTCTGGGACTGTCTCTCTCTGTCCTTTGTGTGGTGGCGAAGGTCACTCTAAGTCGGAGTGCACTTCTCCCCAGGCTCGTTGCCTCAACTGCGGTGAGGCCCATCCTACCTTCTCCCGTGCATGTGTCCATTACAAGCTTGAGGCAGCCGTCCTCAACTTGAAGCACCGGGAGCGTTTATCTTTTCCTGAGGCGAGACGCCAGGTTCGCCGGCTCCCGCCTCATGCTAATATCTCTTATGCTCGCGTGTTGCGCTCTTCCTCTCCTCGTCCTTCCCGCCTTCCTCAGATTCACAACCGTTTCCGGGCCTTGGACCCTGATACGCCCACTGCCCCCTCCTCTGTTCCTTTAGGTTCTCTCCCGAAGGATTCACCTCCTGGTCCTCTGTCTGGGGTTCCCCTTCTTTCTACCCGGTCTGTCGTGTCTCCTGTGTCTTCTTCCTCGTCTCCCTACGTTCCTCCTTCCCATCCTTCCCCTCTGTCTCTTGGTTGATACCTGGTTGATGGGGTTCTGGGAGTTCTTCTACTCCCCAAGCCCGGCCCGAGGCCAGGCTCGACTTGTGAGAGTTTGGTCCACCAGGCTGTTGCTTGGAGCGGCCCGCAGGCCCACATACCCACCACAGCCCGGTTGGTCCGGCACTCCTTGGAGGAATAAATCTAGTTTCCTCTTGAAAATGTCCACTGTTGTTCCGGCAATATTTCTTATGCTTGCTGGGAGGACGTTGAACAACCGCGGACCTCTGATGTTTATACAGTGTTCTCTGATTGTGCCTATGGCACCTCTGCTCTTCATTGGCTCTTGACTCTCCCCGCCGCCTGTCGGTGCGGGCTGATGTCCATCGCTCTCCAAACGGCCGTCATGTGTGCTCTCGAACGGCTTCTCCTGCTGAGACGCTAGAATCCGTTGCCCAGTACGTGGTTGCTGGGACACCTGTCTCTTTAAGTCGGAAGCGTAAGCCTGGCTCCTCTCCTTCCTCCTCCCCGGCGGGTAAGAAGGTTTCGCTTTCTTCCTCGGCCCCTACTTCTGCTTCTCTCGCTCCTTCCCCTCTCATTTCGGTGGTTGCACCCCCTGTTCCTGCTATGGAGGATTCTTTGGCCCCCACTTCCCTCTCGGTTGCTGACCTTGCTGAGGTTCGCTCCCCTCTTTCTACCCCCCTCTTCCTGTTGCTGTCCTTGACTGCTCCTCTCCGTTGTCTCCTCCTCTTCCTCCTCCTCCTCCGGACCCAGCCCGCCCACCTCTGATCTGTTCTCCGGTTTCCTTCCCTCCGTCTTTGCTCAGTTTACCCATGCCCCCTAACCCTGACTTTGCTGACCCTGATCCCGACCCTGATATTCTTTAACGTGCTCTGTTGCTCTTTCGCCTTTGTTTCTTCCTTGATCTCTGTTTTTGTCCTTTCTCTTCTCGTCGTTGTCCATTCTTCAATGGAACGTTCAAGGTTATTACGCCAATTTCCTCGAACTCCAACTTCTGATTTCGCGGTTTTCGCCCCTTTGTGTCTGTCTCCAGGAGCCGATGCTTGGTGCTCGTCCTGGTCGTTTTCGTGGCTATTCCTTTCTCTCCCCCCCCCCCCAGTCGTTGCTGGGGCTTCTAATTCTTCTGCTCTCTTGATTCGTGCTGATGTTCCCTTTGTTCCTTTACTTTTTCCTTCGCCTCTCCATTGTTCTGCTGCTCGTATCTTTGTGGGGAAATGGTACACAGTTTGTTCCATTTATCTCCCCCCGAGTGTCCCGCTTTCTCTTCCTGATTTGAAACACCTCCTTGACTCCTTGCCGGAGCCTGTGCTCCTGCTGGGTGACTTCAATTGTCGTCATTCTCTTTGGGGTGACGTTCTGACGAATACCCGGGGTCGCCTTCTTGAGCCGTTTCTCCTCTCTTCTTCCCTATCTCTTCTGAATTCTGGTGAGCCCACTCATTTGGACTCTCGGACTCGCACCCTTTCTTGTCTTGATCTTTCTCTCTGCTCTTCTCTTTACTTAGATTTCACGTGGCAGGTTCTTGATGACCTCCATGGAAGTGATCATTTCCCCATCCTTGTTTCCTTTTTCTCTTTTCGCCCTTCCCTCTCTTTCCCTAGGTGGCAGTTTGCTAAGGCGGACTGGACCCTATTTACCCTCAGTGCTACTCTCTCTGACCTCTCCCTTCTGCCTCTCTCTCACGCTTTCCTTTTTCATGACACTGTCTTCAACGCTGCCCTCCGCTCTATCCCTCGCTCTTCCTCTTGGGGTCCACGGAAGTGCGTTCCCTGGTGGAATGCGGACTGTGCTCGGGCTGTCCGCTTTAAGCGTGCAGCCTGGAAGAGGCACCGCTTACGCTTATGGAAGAAGGCAGACGACCGATTCTTTTCTTTTCTTTCGGAAAGCGAGTGAGGTGGCCCGTAGGGCCATCCATACGGCTAAACGTGAATGTTGGGAATCTTATGTCTCGACAATTACGTCCGAAACTCCTCTGGCCCAGATCTGAAAGCGTATCCGCAAGATAGCGGGTAAGTTCGTTCCCGATGTTTCACCGGTCCTTCACCTCCATGATACTCTTGTGGCGGACCCGTTGCAGGTCGCTTCCGTACTGGGTTCCCACTTTTCTTCTGTTAGCTCTGGTCTTCATCTTCCCCAATCTTTTCTTCTTCGTAAACCTGTCCTTGAGTCTCGTCCTTTAGATTTCTGCACTCGTCTTCAGCTTCCCTATAATGATCCCTTCTCTCTCTCTGAACTTCGTTCTGCCCTGGCCCACTGCGGTTCTACGGCGGCGGGCTCCGATGGTATTCATTATGAGATGCTTCGCCATCTCCCTCCGTGCACGTCTCGGTATTTACTGAGTCTGTATAATCGGATCTGGGAGTCGTCGTCAGTCCCTGAGGACTGGCTCGATGCCGTTGTCCTCCCTGTTCGCAAACCGGGGTCTCTGGGTACTTCCCCTAAGGACTTTCGTCCTATTGCTCTCACAAGTTGTGTCTGCAAACTCTTTGAACATATGGTTAACGTTCGTCTGATGTGGTTCCTGGAACACCATCACCTCCTCTCCCCTTCTCAATTTGGTTTCCGCAAGTGCCGCAGCACGACAGATGTCCTGGTGAACTTGGAGGTCTATATTCGTACTGCTTTTGCTGCGAAGACCTCCATTGTTGCCGTCCTTTTTGACCTGGAAAAGGCTTACAACACCACTTTGCAATATCATATTCTATCTCAACTTCATTCTTTTGGCCTTCGTCGTCATCTCCCTCTCTTTCTCCGCAGCTTCCTCTCCCATCGTTCCTTTCGGGTGCGCCTTGGTACCGCTCTCTCTGCCTCTTTTCAGCAATTCGAAGGTGTGCCCCAGGGTAGTGTTCTGAGCACTACTCTTTTCTGGTTGCCCTCAATGGTCTTCTTTCCTCTCTTCCTTCTGGTGTCTTCTCCGCTCTCTATGTTGATGATCTTACCCTTTTTCTGTCAGGGTGATGATTCGCCT